>NW_019734360.1:570281-573898 GCF_002891405.2 Cryptotermes secundus
GTGTGTGTGTGTGTGTGTGTGTGCGTGTGCGTGTGCTCGTGCGCCTAGAGCACAGTTATCCTTAGTAACACTATAACTTGTCCGTATGTTATTCCTTCGCTGTGTGAAGTCACTAGAGTAAAACAGTGTATACTAAAACAGCATGAAAGAAGAAGAGATAAAGTGATTGCATTTCCTTATGGCAGCTATAGTGAGAGAACTTAATGGTACTGGTTTCGAGGCCTGATGCGTGTTTCCCTTAGCCTGTAAGACAAATATATTACCTATGCAAATGTCAGCAAGACAGCAGAACGAGCGCTAACAATTCAATGTTTGTATAAGTTTGTTGCCCAACGGCTCTGTTAGTATCGACACTGCGTAGCATGCGGTTGCCCGTACTGTACCACATGAAGATGACAGATACAGATCGAGACAACTTAGACTCCGCAGAAATTGTGTTGACAGTTAAAAAGCGTAAAGTGGCGGGATAACTCAGTCGGTATAGCGACTGTCTACGGACTGGATGGCCAAGAGGACGGAGTTCTAATCCCAGTAAGGGCAAGATTAATTTGTTGTCATCTTCACGTTGTCCAGACCGGTTGTGGGGCTCACCGAGCCTCATATCCAAAGGGTACCGGGGTACTCGGTAGTAAAACGGCCGGAGCGTGATACTAACCACTCACCTCCAACTGATCCCGACGTCAAGAATATTTGGACCTATACATTCATCCCCATATACCCTCAAAACATAGTGCATAATTAATTTTTTTTATTGCTAGTGGGGTGGGACTAGATCCCTTGTACTGCGGCCACTTCTGGCCTCTTGTACCAGCCCCAGATGATAGGTGAGGGTGATTGTGGAGCAATTGGTGGAATGAAGATTGGCAGGGGAAACCAAACTACTCGGAGAAAACCCGCCCCAGCGTCGCTTTGTCGACCACAAATCCCATTTGACCAGACCCGGGATGGAACCCGGGCCTCCGCGGTGGGAAGCCAGCGACCAACCGCCTGAGCTATGGCGCGGCCACATAATTAGTTAAGTACAGGAATGATTTTACCTTTTAACTGATATTTTAGCGTAAATCAGAACTGGAAGCAAACATTTAATATTGTATAGGAGGCTGTTTGTTTCCTACGGCTGTTCTGGACTGTGTGGAGAAGGGATAAATCTCTATATCTAATGGTAATCGAACCCTGGTACCCCGTCTTCCAGGCCGTACCCTAGACATTATAATGACAGGGCTACTCTGTCACAAACTCAGCATAAAATATGTGATATTTTCAAAAGCTGCGTTGCGTTCTGCTATGGTTTACTTACTCACTTACTTACGGAGCTGAGCCCTTCTTGAGGAGCCGCCAATTCTGCAGCTACTCAAGAATTTCCCAGCATTTTATGGAACCCGAAGGTTCATTACCGTGTTCACAAGAGCCCTCCACTGGTCCCTATCCTAAGCCAGATCAATCCAAACCATACCATCCCAAACTATCTCTTAAAGATCCATTTTAATATTGTCCACCCACCTACGCCTTGGTCTTCCCACTGGTGTCCTTCCTTTTGGCTTTCCTACCAGTATCCTATATGCATTCCTCGTCTCGCCCATTCGTGCTACATGCCCTACTCTGCTTTGGTTTAAAACGGTAAAAAATACCATGCCATTCACATAGATGGAGCCCATGTTCTCGGCGTACCAGGTTCGCTGTGAGGCAGCCTGCAGGCTCAGATGAAAGCGAAAGTGCAATACAAGAATACCTCCCCAGATCACCCACAGGTGGCGGTAGGGAGGTCATATTTCCACTGAAATTAGCCTCCACTACGTGACGTAAAGTAATTGCTCTTCAGCACATGCTGAAGTATGATTGCCCCTAACTACCCTATGCCATATCCGTCACTAATTTGAACGGACCGCCGAAGTGTAAGCCCACACACAGTAACTTCACACAGAAGTTACTGTTGGGGTGTAGGCATGTGGTGCTTGGAGACATACGAGTGCGCAAGCGCTGATTGCAGGTAGTACTAATTCTCTCGGTAGATGGATCTGTCAACAGTCTCTCTGTTATCAACTAACGCTATTTTCATGAAATCTGTTTAATCAGACTCGCTTCTTGTAACCTGTGTTTTTTTTTATTATGGATGTCACCATTGGACCGTGAGTAGGAGAAACAGAGTTTTTGGATATTAAATATTTTATTTAATAACACGAAATCTCGTTAATTCCTAGTGGAAACCCAACGTTCCAGAGACAGTCCCTCTTTTCTTCAAGGCAGGTATTGGACTTCAGCGAATGGTTGACAGGATGATCTGAATAAAACCAGGAGAAGCCCCAGTCAGTAAAATCAAGTGTCCCTGCCGAGTTTCGAACCAAATACCTGCCGAATACAAGACCATCTTCCTCTGAAATGAGATGCCTAGTATTTTGATAGGTACTTCCAAATCTTCGGAGGAAAAAGCTGCCTCTATCTTCAAGGTGGAACAGTACGATTATTTTGCCCGGAAGATGGAGACGACAGCTTGCTCCGAAACGTTGGTGTATGCTTCCAAAACTACACACGGCGCATCCCAGAGACGTTAATCTGAATATTCATGTCGCAGACATTGAAACCCTGATTTATGCGAGTTTTAATGCGACACGGCAGGGAGAGCGCAATTGTTTTGCCGGTTATTTCCCCTCATTTTGATTTTGGGCCCCTTTATATCCTTTAGAAAACAACGATCTGGTCCGTCTTGGCAGTGTTTATTCCTGTATAGTTTATTTAATAAATGCTGAAGTCAAGGCGGATGAGATGGGCAGGACATTTAGCGCTAATGGCAGAAAAGAAATGGGTGTAGGATACTGGTGGGAAAGCCAGAAAGAAGGAGACCACTAGGAAGACCAAGACGTGGGTCGTACATGTGATGGACTTTATTATGTGTCGTATTCAATTCAGTCGGATTAAATATGAATATTGGCATAATTTAAGCTCGTTCTTTTATTTTAATAATATTCTGTTGAATTAAATAAATTACTTTTAATAAAATGAACTGTAATAAACGAAAACACATATTATTAAAGTAAAAAACACAAATAATGAAATAAGGAGATAAATCTAGCGAAAATTTAAAAATAACCCGCATCAATGACGTTTTTTAAAGGCGCCGAAACGTCTCTGATTTCAGAAATATGAAAAAAAAAATGCCGCTTCAGCTACTGAAATTCAGGGCCGGGTTTTCTGATTATGAAGGCTTCTTGGTTTTCCTGTGCTTTCAGCAGAATTCGCTTAAGAGCGTTTGTGAAGTGCTGTGTTGCCATTGTGTATATCCCAGAGGCTGGGTGTGGCAGGGACTCAGATATGCGTCCATTAAGGGGCTCTTTCATTCTGCATGATGTAATGCACCGAATTTTGTGTATAGAGCAAGTTGGCTAAGCGGTAACGCTTCTGACTTGTGTTGCAAGGAGTGTCAATTTCAAATCTCAGTCAGGATACCGAGTCGTGACTGAGGTTTCTCACGATTTTCCTCAGTCCCGCCAGTCAAATTCCTGGACAGTGCTTAAAATTACACAACGATCGGTTCCTTGCACAGCGTTTCCAATTCATTATTCACTCTCATCCAATTTTTCCGCTCTTTGAAATCTGAGGTAGGTAGGTAGGTAGGTAGGTAG
>NW_019734360.1:574385-658875 GCF_002891405.2 Cryptotermes secundus
TGTAGGTGTATGTGGTATGTACCCATATATAGGCTTACAGAGTCAACCGTCATATTTTTGTGCCTTAATTTCTACCCGATGCAACGGTAGAGAGGAATGTTATAAGACGGATGTGAACTGTGTTCTAACTCTTTCCATGAGCTCGCGTGATTATGTTCGTACTGCAATACTTCGTCTGTTCAGAAATTCAGTAACATCTACGATATAAACACAATTAATGGCCTCCTATAAAGTTCAAATATATTTCTCTGGGTATATCCAAACGTAAGTTGACTAAGGGAGGGAACAGGATTTTATTGAAGAATATAAATTCAGAGACAGGTGCTTCCCCCTGCGATACCACGTGCCAGACTGCGTCAGTTTATTGCTGCTCCGGTTGACAACACAAAAATCATTATGAAGACTCTGGGAGCGTTTTGCGCAGACTCGCGCAGTTGAAATATGTTGCAGAATTGACGGTTTATAGCCTTTCATGACAGCGTTTTATCTTCCTCGATTGTTCAGATAGAGCGAAAAATTCTCGAAACTCCAGTCATCTCCTAATAACCTGTGATCAGAAGGCGAGTTATGGATTCGACTATCATTCCTTAAATTATATTGCAGTGTCGAAGTTATATTCTTGCGAAAGAAAGGCTTCTGTATGAAAGAACCAATATTAGTAATTATATGAGTTATGGTGGCGAACATGGGGTGACCTCACAGATGCCACCAATCGTGACAGGCGAGATGAGCTCGGATTTCACCGATGCCCCTGTTAAAGTGACTGGGTCAGCTCCATTGCACAACTATCGCGGTGTACCTCCAAGCGGTAGCTACCACTAGACCATTTGGTGGTCCACCGACTTTAATATTATCTTCGGGGAATTATGCATGGTCAGAAAATAAAGTTTTGAACGAAAAAGACATGGTTCTTGAACTACACTACATTTTAATAACAATATTTTCGGTTTCATTATTTGTCATATGTTATTATATATATTATTGGTTCCTAATATTAACAAACTCTGTGGCTTGTAGTTAGTAAGCGAACTATACCGACTGAGCGACCGCCGTTTGTCGGCGAAGTTAGTGCCAACTTTAGCGGATAGAGTGTGTCGCGTGGTCAGCACAACGAATCCCCACGGCCGTTAATCTCGGTTTTCTAGACCGGAGCCGCTATTTCCTTGATATAGCTCCTCAGTTATTCTCACGAGGCTGAGTGGACCCCGACATTAACAATATTTAAAATTTTGAAACATTTCCTCTCTTATCTTTATTTGTGTGCATTTTTTCCTTATTTCTTCGTGTCTCTCTTTCTGGACTATGTCGCAGAAGAACAGTATAATGTACGTATGTCTATGTCCAACTGTGTATTCTCTTACATATATATAAATATAAACGATGTAACGTCCGCTCCGCGTCAGTTGTAACGAGTTCGCGAGAACGTCAATAGAGGCGACACTTGATTACTTGCGTCTGAGATATATATAATAAATGAGATTTCACTTTGAACGTCTCTCTTTCAAGTTACAATCTGAGAGACGCTAAGCTCTCAAATGCTACGAATCTAGGCCAGTGGCCGAGTCATCTTCTAGCCTATTGCCATAGGCACGCTCAAATAGGATGATTTGGCTCATTAAATGGGCTCGTGTGGAGATTATGATGCACTTTCAGTTTTTTACAGAATTATGGGAATATTGAATAGCTGTACCGCCCATTTCTGTGGAGTTAAGTTTATTAGTTTCGTATATGTCATTTGGGGAGCCGGGATAGCGCAGTCGGTATAGCGACTGGCTACGAGCTAGACAACCGAGGGATCGGANGAATAGCTGAACCGCTGTTAAGTTATCAAGAATGGCCCATTTCTGTGGAGTTAAGTTTATTAGTTTCCTATATGTCATTTGGGGAGCCGGGATAGCGTAGTCGGTATAGCGACTGGCTACGAGCTAGACAACCGAGGGATCGGAGTTCGAGTCCGGGTAGGATCAAGAATTTTCCCATCTCCAATCGTCCACACAGGCTCTGGGGTTCACCCAACCTCGTATGCAATGAGTGCCCGAAGATCTTTCTCCGGGGGTAAAGCAGCCGGGGCGTGAATCTGACCACTCACCTCCAGCTAGTGCCGATGTCAAAAAAATATGGCTCTATACATCCACTCCCCCATACGCCTTCATGGCGCAGTGCTTAATTAGTTAAGCGCAGGAACAAATTTTAATCTTTAAATCTCAGTTTCTCCGAAGTGAATTTTTCCCCGTCTCCTTTTTTCCCCCCCTTGGCACTACAGCCCCAGTGGGCCTAGGTCTACCTCCATGAACTTCTGCGTTCACTTCGGTTTTTCTAGATCTTACACATTCGGTAGGACTCCTTGGGCGGGTGATCAGCTCGTCGCAAGGCCTCTACCTGTACACAAACACAGAAAAACGCACACACACAAACTAAACATCCATGCCCGAGTGGGATTCGAACCCATGGTCCCGGTTTCCAAGCGAGCGAAGACAGTTCATGTCTTAGACCGCTCGGCTACCGTGACCGGCGCCGTCTTCTTTAGTGAATGTAATTTTGTATGCGCCTGTGTTTATTACGTGATTTCACGAACCTTCAGAGCTTCAACCGTGCACTGACTACAAGATCGCAGTGCAGAAATCCGCAGAAGCTACAAGCGGCCGAAGCAGAGTAACAACTGCAGAATCGGTGAAGGCGTGAGGGCTTTGTGCCTCCGCATTTAACAGAGGCCTCTCATTCTCTACCTGCGCTCCCAGGTTCAGCGTGCCTTCGGGCAAGGTCTCTCTCCACCCCCCCACCCCCCTGACGATTTCATAACACACTTCCAATATGTAAATGTAGATCCCAGACGAGGAGATTCTTGAAATCACGGGTATTCCGAAACCTTAATTACAAGCCCAACCTGGCATTTGCCCTGACCAGAATTCCTGATGTGTCGTTCATATTAACATGGATAGCCCTTCAGAATAATAATATTTTATTCCGACTGCAGTAGTAGGTCTGTCGAGTGCGTAGTTGCAAGATTCTTCCCACGAAATTTAGTGCATACAGGACGCTGGAAAGTATAAAATACTGATGAGACAAAATGCAGAGACATTTTGACCCTAGAAATGCCAGATGTCAAAATTTCGGCGTTTATAATTTTTTATTGCCATAGATAAAGTACAGAACTGGACTGTTTAGAGCTTCGGAGGTGAAATTATTAAGCCCGGTTCCATTTCAGTGGTTATTTATTTATTTTTATTCTTATCGAAATAGTAGCTTATCTTGCATTGAGATCTGAACCCGTTGGCGGTGTGTCTTAGTGCCAATCCTATAATGTTTTGGCTTCTTGTATGACTAACCTATCAATCAAAAAGAAAAGTAAAGCTATTCTTGTAACAGAACTTGAAGGCCCACAGGGTTATGAGACGTCGAGACTCCCACATTTTCTAGACATCCGGCTCATAGATGGCAGTAAGTTTGTCAGCCTTACGCGCTGGCCATCCTTTACCCCCAGGAAGATTCCTGGTACTCATTTCTGTTAGAGGCTGAGCCGACCCGAGTCCCATAGTGCGGACTGGAATGATCAAACCCGCGACAATTGAAAGAAAGTCCAATGACATTATGAATTGAACCGGCAACCTTCCGGCTTATAGCATAACAGAAATGAGTACCAGGAACCTTTCTGGGGTGTAAAGGACGGCCGGCCTGTAAGGCTGACAACCTCACCGACATCTATGAGCCGATTCTCTGGAAAATGTGGGAACCTCGATGTCTCACAACCCTATGGGCCTCCACCACCTGTTACAGTGATAGCTTTACCTCTTCCCCCCCCCTTTAAGAAAAGTGCAGAGTTGTGTTAGAAGAATAATTCTCCCACGAAATGGAATCTGGGCGTGCACAAAGTACCAAGAACACGAAGGCTGTGTAGCATCCAGGATGCTGTAAAGACATGTCGACTTGTTCGCCTGGGAACATGTTCTATATGTTATCACAAGTCACAATCGAGCCGCAAGTCAATTCGGACGAGATGGGGATTCCCGCTGCTTGTACAGTGGCGTGCACTCGTGACATATCCGCCCGCCAATCCGGAGACATCGGAGCATGATGAATCCACAGCAAAAATTGTGCTCATGTGATCTGGCTTACTTCACGATCTCGTCAGTAACAAGATAATATGGCGTCGAGTGGTAGGGTGACAGATGAGCGACGAATTGAAAAGAAGTGGTAGTTGCCTATTCGAGCTACACCTTCCTGGGTATTTGGATCAAGGGGTTGATGAAAGCCACAGGAACCCTCAATGAATAAAGGTGGTTTCTGAATCGAAATTTTAACCTCACGATTCGAACCTTAGAGTGTTCCTGGTACGGCACCTCCTCTGGGTTACTTTTCTCTGTTTTCAATTTTACACGGAGCTCAGATGGAAAGTTCATATTCAGGTCTTCTACAACGTGGAGCCTGACAGGTGAATTCTAACACGTCCCAAGGAATAAAATTCAACTTATCTTATACCCCACAAATGAAGACGCGATGCCCTCTGAAACCCATTTATCACATTACACTCAGAAGATAAAATATAAAACTTGACCGCAGCCGAAAATTAAAATTTCTCAAGGAAACACATTCTAATATCTTAGAAACAAGACTAGTACAAAATGGGTTCTAAAACACGCGTTTTTCTTCAACCTTTTTTTGTGTTACCGTCTTGCATAAAGGTAAAGTGTCGCTATGCTTAATTAATTAACCATTGTGCTATGAAGACATATCTGGGAGTGGAGGTATAGCTCCATCATTTTTACCTGGGAACTAGATGTAGGTGAATGGTTAGCTTCACGCCTCGACCGCTCTACCCTCGAGGAGAGAGGTCCAATTGCAAATTGAATATGAGGCTGGGTGGGTCTCAGAGCCTGTCTGGACGCTGTGGAGTACAGAAAAATCTCCTGCTTCTATTAGAATTCAGCGCCGGCCGTCTAGCCCATAGCCAGTCGCTGTCGCTTTACCGACTGAGCTATCTTGAATCCTCTGTGTAGTATACCTCGGGAAACAGGAGAGTGAACAACCTGTGCTTCTCTGCTATGCGAATTCCCTGTTTCGGCTAGTTCCGCCAGCGTTGTTGTGCTGCTTGGATATCCGTGATGCAGTTAACGGCGTTGTTAGTAGGCCAGACGTTTCGGAGGAACGTATCGCCTCCATCTTCAGAGTAGAAAAATCAGGGAGCGAGGAACCAGCGTGAGCAGGTGCTTCATATCGTAATTTAATGGTAAGTAGAAAACACTTTGCGTGATCTTAGTAGGAAACTTGTTTTGTGTCTTTTTGAATTGTTCTATTCTCATTTAAATTCTTCTGAAAAATGTTTCACGAATTGAATACGTTACGTTGAAATGAGAAGCAGTGAACACGCAGAAGGGAGCAGGGAGAGGAGCGTGGGGCTTGTAGCATATGCAGATGTAATGTAAACTAATTACTTACGCCATCAGGGAAAATGAGGCGTGTCTTAAATCGTGGACAAGAAAAAAAGAGTGTTAATTTGGTTTCCAAGCCTGAATGTGAATTAGTGTTAATTATATTCAACTCAAATTTTACGCGTGCAACATGCAGCATTATGCAACAGCGAGAGAATGGGTTTCAGACTGAAGTGCAGTGAATTTCAAATGTGATGCAGAGCTGTGCAAGATGCAATACATTAATGGAATCTTATTTTGGTCTGTTTCATCATCATCATCATCATTATCATTATCATTGTCGAAACAACATTTTCTGAACCATAGCCTTCCTTAGAAGATTCTGCCAGATTTCTTTATAAATCATATGTTTTTCCTTTTTTCTGATTTCGCAACAGTAATATTTTTACAGGACAAGCTCGTCAGCCTTGCCTCGAACACCCAACTTGGAGGACCAGGTCCCTGTATTCATGTCTCCCAATGACAAGATGACCCAGTTATACCCCCAGGCACCGGGTTCCCTTTTCGTCGCCTTCTGCCACTCGCAGGGCTATGGTGGAGGTATTCTAACCCATCTTCACGAGGGAAATGATCTGTATACTACATTATGAAAACCGCCGCACACCAGTCTGAGTCATGATGCTGACGTCATGACTTAGTCCGGTATGCGGCGGTTTTCATATTCTCATTCGTTTCAACAGTGCTCCTTTCTTTGTGTCATGTCGCAGACATTGTATTTGATTATTACAAGTCTTGACGCATGCCGGTGTGTGGCCTACCTTAAAGCGCAGTGGTTATTACATGTAGGCCCATCAGCCTATTTTAACAGCATGTCTGTATTTTGTCTATTTATTCTCAGAATAATCGGCGATTATTTTTTTAATTAAGCAGCTTGTTTTTGTAATAGATAAATGGTGCTGTCTTCTTTAAGGTGCGAACTGGAATTTAAACTTTAGGGGAAAGCCGAGCAATATGACATGGACTGGAATTTAAACTTTAGGGGAAAGCCGGGCAATATGACACGGACAGGCAATGTGGTGATATGGTAGAGCAGTCAGAGGTGTTGAAATCCTTTCAAAATGCTACTTGTTTAATTTGTCCCGGTTTTGATTGTGAGTGTGGAATAATTTAATGGTTTGTTCATAATGCCCATACTTTCAAAGTGCCATATTAAAATTTGTAAATTTATTGGAAAGATAACGCTGTGTACAATTTTATACTCGTCTATATTACAGCCTTAATAGCTTGATATTACGTACCTTTCATGTCACTTTCTAAATTCCAGATTACCGTCACTTCAAATCTCTATGAAAAGCAACGGATCTATAAAGAATACAACTTTGAGAGTTTATGTAAATAATATGCTTACAGGAGCATTACAGCCCCGCCCCCAAGAAAACTATATTTTTAATTCAGATTTTAATGTACGAAGATAATAACGAAGCAAATATTATTGTATATTACCCCACTCTCTTCCAGACAGACGAATTTCAGACTTTACAAGGCGAAGACTGATAACACATAGATAGATTTCTTGGATGGGAGCAGGACAGAATGGCTCAAAATCGTGTGCAGTGGCGGGTATTTTGTCATTAGAGTTGAGCCTTCGCGTTCTGTAATGCCAGTTAATGAGATGACATTCGAAAATTTGTAGTCTATACAAATGAATTAACAGACATTTTTTTAAATACACTTTTATATTAAATTCTGACTAAATAGAAGCTAAGAGTTCTATGTTCGAATGTGTTCCAGCACATATGTTCTTGTCAATGTACAGCAAGTGGCATATGTAAGGCTAAATAATTTCAATAGAAATAAAAATTCTTTATTGAATAGTCACATGTGTAGTGTTTTGTTTATGCACATGTTAATATTGTGCCTCCGACTAGAAGAACAGATGAATAGGCCTGTCTTTATTGTTTACATTTATCTGGCGTGTAAAGAGACGGCGAATGATTGACAGTAGACACGCGAGTTTTGTGTTTCGAGACACTCGGCACCCCAGACGCGGCTTAACATCCGTTTGCTCGTCTAAACAAGAGTTGCAGTATAATATACACAGTTTCAATTGCGTTTCCATGCGTGCGACAAGGTGGAATGCGGGCTTTACTTCTCTCTGTCATGAAGAACGTGAGGTGCGATATTGTCTCTCATTTGTTTACGTTGCGTTCCGTAGAGAAACAAGTGACAGAAACCGTCTGTCTAGCACAGAGCAAGGATGAACATTTTTGGAAGTTTCGCTGTTTAAAGATTGGGAACCACCACATTAAATAGACTGCTAGCCAATCATAGGCTGTGAATCAGACAGTGCTAAGCAACGGCTGGGTTTTATAGACAGCCTTCTCATAGATGGCGGTAAAGTTTCCAGCCTTACATGTCAGCCATCTCTAACCCCACGAAGATTCCTGGTGCTCATTTCTGTTAGAGGCTGAGTTGACACCAGGGCCATAATGCGGCTGGAAGGATCAAACCCGCGACATTCCAGCTGTCCTCAAGGCCAGAGCCAGACCCTGTTTGAATAAAGCCCTCGGCTCCCGTCTACGTTTCGTGCGTAACAGGCTCTAACATGTACATGTCGTCTCATTGTACAGTGGCCAGTTATCAGCCCTGTTCGCTGTCCGAGCTCTTTCTGTCGAAGGCCGGTGGGTCTCTAGATATTTCTTCTGCACAGCAAGCAGCATGTTTCTTGCTTGTTTTGCTTACTCTTCGACAGTGAAGACAGAAGAAGTACGTAACTCCGAAAGTCTGTAATATTTTACCAGACTAGATGGAATCACATCCAATTCATTGCCGTGAGAATCTCAGATCTCCCGAATGTAACCTGTATTCCCACGGGAGTGTGAGGCGTTCTTGCACTGCTAGGATTCAAAGCTCATGAGAATTATTTACACGTGCTTTGTCTGAATATGTTTTCCATTAACGGGTTCATTACCATAAATTTCGTATTCATTAATAATTAGGAAGCTCTAGTTGGCTTGGATACCTCTCATAATTTTTGTGACTTATTCTGTAATATTTGCGTACACCTAATTATGAAACTGCTTAATTACACTTCATTAATTGTACTTTAGTGTCTCTCTCAGTCATCTGTGTCCCTAACTGACGCCTTGCCCCTCTAATCACAAGGGAACATATGTTCAGGAGTCATTACATTTCCGTTCTACCGGACGGGATGGCGTATTGATGATCAGATAAAAGAACAGCTGGACCTGACCGATCGCCAACATATGGATACGTTGTCTTTCCTGTCATTATGTGACGGTTGTTTAGAGGAAGTCATATCAGTATAAATAACAAAGCAGAAGGATTACATTCTATGTCTCTACACCACTGGATAAAGGACGACACATTTGTCGTGTACTGAGTTTTTGTTTGTTTGTTTATGTTTTCTTTAACGACGCTTCCAGAAGCTCAGATTGTGCAGATGTCCCACTCTTACATGCAACATTTACAGGACGGTTTCTGGACAACAGAATAATTGAAAAATTCCTTATTTGACTACGAGTCTCTTCTCTTCCACTGTGATTGATTTTGTTCTGATTTATGAATCGGTCACTTCTTCAGCTTCCGTTGTCCGCTGGTTAACTCTCCACAGCTGAACTCTAAAATTCTCAGTTATCTTATGACTGAATCACTCTTCTCTGCGCGTATCCATGGAAACTGTCTGTTGCTTCCATTGACACTGAAAGCGCGTTCCATGCCAAGTTTTTCTCCATGAATCCGCATCTCCATGGAAAATTGTGTTAGCAGGCCTTTGTCTAGCAATGCACTATTCAGGTTTTCAGGCGTCATGCCACAATATTATTTAATGTTCTATAAATGAAAAATTAAATTCGAAACAGCGTACATATTTACACTTTCATCTTTCATAATGCGAACTTTAATCAAATTAATCAACTCCGCTGAGGAATGCGTCTGTCGGATATTTATTTGGGTCACATGCAGACGAATGGCAGGATGATTTGTGGATGATGAATAGGAAAGGATTTGGAAAGAAGAGACCTTAAACTAAATGAGATATTCTCCCAACATTTTTCTTCAGGGACCCAATAAAACCAAAAAAAATATCCTCGGTCAGGACCGCCAGTGTCCTTAGCGAGATTCTACCAACCGCCTTCCGAATACGAGGCTAGGTCTTTACGGAAACTCACTCAGTAACTCCACGGATCTAAATCCATCTTTGGATCTTAATAGCTGCTCAGATAATCAAAAATATTTAACATTTATGGGACTTGAATGTTCATTACTGTGTTCACAAAAACTACTCAGAGATCCACGTCCCGTGCCAAATAAATCCTGTCCACGGCCTACTGCCTCATTTAGCTAACAATATTTTAATATTATCCTGCCATCTATGCTTAGAGCCGGTCACGGTAGCCGAGCGGTCTAAGGCATGCACTGTCTTCGCTCGCTCGGAAGCCGGGATCGTGGGTTCGAATCCTACTCAGGACATGAATGTTTGTGTTCGTTTTTCTGTGTTTGTCTACAGGTAGAGGCCTTGCGACGAGCTGATCACCCGCCCAAGGAGCTCTACCGAATGTTTAAGATCTAGAAAAACCGAAGTGAACGGAGTTCATGGAGGTAGGCCTAGGCCCACTGGGGCTGTAGTGCCAAGGAAAAAAAATCTATGCTTAGATCTTCAAAATTGTCTGTTTCGTTCCAGTTTTCCTGCTACAACTCAGTATGCATTCCTCTTTCAGGACGTTGTCTTATACTGCACTGCGAATATTAATAATTTTAAAAATGTTTAATGTTTTATGAATGCGTGTTCTGGAACTGACAGTCCCCAGTGACTGCACTCTGTGTGCTTCACAACGGAAAAGCTATCATGACTTGGTTCTCTCGTTTACATTTGGGAATTACATAGAAATATGATGTCACTCCGCGGGGCCCTGTTGCTCGTATTGCACGTATTTATGTACTTGTTAGGGGTAGGTGTGTCTCTCTGCAACGTATATGCTCTCATTATTCGGACATCGCGGTGTGGAATGCGAGGGCACACCCTCCTGCTTCATGTAAAAGTTGCAAACATTATGGTTACATGAAAACCGAGGTTTTAGTTTCAACTAAAACGCGGTCAAACATATATCGCCTCTGTCTAATATATTCTGACTTGACCGATTAGCATAACAAAAGACGTCATTCACTTCCAGTCAGTGGCATAGTAAACTAGTTATTACGTCATAAAACAAGTGAGCAATTACTGCGTAACGAATAAACATGCAATAACAGAACTGTTCGAGACATATTTTCTGTGCCGTTGTAGCATAAGATACGTAACATAGGCATGATCTACTCTGTAAAACCTGTACTGACAGATGACTTTTGTGTAGTGCAAACGGAGGAATTTTCAGTAACATGCTATATGGTCGAAATATGTTTAAAAAATCAGAATGAGATGGGATTGACTTAAAGCACGCATAAAGTATCTGAAAATTCAACATTGTAGACTACGAGGTAGGCCCCTTCTCAATTCCAACTCATCTTCACATTTTCGTTACTGCTGCCAAAATTCTTGTAAGAGTGGTTGTATTGTCACACGGCTTGTGCACCAACCCTCAAACTGCAGCACCCAAGGGGACTAAGAAATGAATATAAAGGTAAAGTCAAAACACCTCATTGGGAGATCTAGGAATAGCTGGGGGACTAACAGAAACCTTAGAGAACTCGGGAGTGACAGCGACAATTTGGATTCATTATGTTTAGAATAGCGTTCAATGGCTGGACTATGGTGAGAAAAAAAATAATGCTTTGCCCCTTCAGAGAATCGAACCCAGATTCATCGGTCAGTTTTGTGGGTTGTATTACGAAGATGTCAGTATCTAGACTGTATTAAACGAATTAGAAGGGATTTGTAAGAAAGCGTGTTCGATGTACTGTCTCAGCATTTACCTAGAAGGACTGAAGAGAACCGCGCAAAAGACATGACAGTCGGTTTCGAATACGAAGCTACAACATTACCGCTATGCCAACCTGCTTAGCCAATTCTCAGTAGTTCAGACCGTAGCTATGTCACTATACCGACTGAGCTATCCTCGCTCATCTTGTTTCATATGGGCCAACTTTATGATATTCGCTAGGCAACGGAACCACAGAAGTGCCCGAGAGCGGAAAGTAACTTGCGCTTTGTGTGCGGGAGTGCTTGATGCCAGAAATTTCTTTGGATGACCGCAAGTTACAAGGGCCGTTTGGATTTCAAGTGACAGTTGTTACATCTTTTAGAGTTAAATTCAGGAGATCTTTCCCTTTCTCGGTGTGACCATTCTCTAAGTTCGAAAGTGTTTGATCTTCGCTTTACGACCCAGTGACCTTCTTCAGGAACATCATACGCGACGCCATCAAAGTAAACTCGGACGTAGCGTATTTTTCTGTAGCGAAAAACCCAGATCCAACAAACAAGAATAGAAATAACTGTGATTAAATAATATATCTACCTATCTACCTATCTACCTACTCATCCAGTGATAGATCCATGTATGGCTCTACAGCCCTTGTGCACCTGGGCCTCTTTTCCGGTTTCTTAATCTGTACAGAGTCAGTAGGCCCCCTCAACCCCCTTCAACTTTGTGGCTGAAACGGAATGAGAATGTTGAAAAATACGCTTAAGAACGGTCAGTTTTATCAATAGGAATATCAGAAATGTCCAGCAACTGCTGGAAATATGAACGCAGTATATACATTTCCATATTTTATTGTTTTACTGCAGCTTTTTTGTGGAATAGAACAAGGTCTAATTCCGTACGCATTATTATATAACTCACATGTGAGTTTGAGTCATTAAAATGGAACAGCCCCCATATTCTAGGTAAATTCTCATTTTTATAGACCCTTCTGCAGGGGGTGAGGGGAGGGGAGTCATAGAAATGAGGGCGCGCAGTGTCGCAAAGCACTGGAATACCTGGAGTTAATCAAGGGAGGAAGAGATAAAGCATTTCTCTGCTTTCTCCCCACGTTCAATAAAAGCAAGAACTGCACCAAGGGGTGAGGGGATCATAAAACTGACAGGGTGGGGGGCAGAGGGAAGAGAAGAGAAAGACAGATTTCTGTGGAGGCCAATTTTGTATCTTGCTTCACAGGTGTACAGTCCAAACTCACTTAACTTGTTGTCTTAAATCACGTCAAATAAACTTAACAGTCTCTACACAGTATCTCAGGTTCTCTCAGCCGTGGCTATGAAGAGTTCAGTCTTCTGGGATATAAAGCTATGTAGTCCGTTGAAAGCCAACCGATGTTTCGGAGATACATTTCGCCTCCATCTTCTTGGTCGAAGAATAAGACGAGAAAGAGGCCAGTGTGAATTCTGAGAGGCAAGCAAGAAATGTAACACAGAAATTCAGTTTCCGTTGGTTCCCCTGCAGTACAGAGTGAAGAGAGAGTACTCATTGGCTCTCGGACGCAACCAACCGAACCTATAGGAGGCAAGAACAGTATAACCAAAATGACCCTTAAGACACTTTCGTTAGGTCTGTTAGAATCCTTAATAACCCTTACAGTTAGCCGGGATAGCGAGGGGCTAAGGGCTGCAAGGCCGGTTTTCAATTCCCTGTGGAAGCAAGAGATTCTCTCTTCTCCAGACCGATTCTGGGGCCCACCAAGCCTCCTCTCCGATGTGTGCCGGGGCTCTTTCCCTGGGGTTAAAGTGTCAGGGGAGTGAAGCGGTCCACTCACCTCCACCTAGCGCACAGGTCAGAAATGTTGGAGCTTTACCCCCACTCCATCTTACATTTTCATGGCTTGGTACTTAATTAATTAGGCACGGGGACAACTGTACCTTTACTTATCAAAGGTTAGGAGAATAAATTTGTTCTAAATAATATATAAGTATTCAGTTCCTACCTCACAGGAAACACGCTGCGTTCACATTATGAAATTCAGCTGGTTAATTGCGTTTAGAGATGTAATTACTATTTCTTTCTAACGATCATGCGGAACTCGTGACTGCTTTGTATAGGAAAAATGCAGAGTTTTTAAATATTATGTAGTAGTGCATGCAGTAACCACTGTGCTTTCAACTGTTAAATAATACAGAATTGTGTGAGATTTACACTTCTCACAACTTTTTTATGAAGACTGGAGTCTTCTGGGATGTTTCGCTGTGTCATTTGGTAGATAGACATCGTTATGTGATTAGAGTGTCTATAGACGGGGTTTTAATTGGTAATCAGATTTATTGAATGCTTACAGCTCGTGTAACTACGAGTAAGGATTACGCCCTCACTGTTCTAAGCAATTCACAAATCTCTATAGGACACACTAGATCTTCTCAGTCTGTTACGGTCTCCTATTCACTGACGTGAGAACGTCACATCCAATAATTAATTTCGTGTGTGAGGTGAGACCGAGTCCACTTGGTACTGCGACCAACTGACTGGCCCGTTGTACCAGCCCCGGGTGATAGATGATGATGAATGTGGAGCAGTCGGTGGAATGAGAATTGGCAAGGGAAACCGCAGAACTCGGAGGAAACCTGCGACAGTGTCACTTTGTCCACCACAAATCCCACATACCTGACCTGGGTTCGAGCCCGGGGCGCAGCGGTTGGAGGCCAGCCAATAACCGGCTCAGCTGTGGCACGGTCTCAAGTTTGGCGCACACGGCGTGTGGCACAGAAATGGATCAATATGCTTGAGTTTGCTGAGGTAATTACTAAACTGGCGTCCGGCGGTCGAGGGAGGATTTTGGTTGGCTACTAGCCGATTGCTGAAAGTGATGCAAGGGGAACAAGGGGGAAGAAAATGACCAAGGAAGTTTTCATGGAAGGTAGGATATCAAGTGAAGGACTTGGCAGATAGCGGAGGAGTGAAAGAGCCATGGCGAGGGAACCGACTGGTACCAACCCGTCCGCATATGCAGCATCGGATGTTACTTCCACGGCTCGCATAAGCGGGGATTACTCGGCGTCTGCACAGGATATGTGCAAACAAAATGAGAAAAAGTGTTATATCGTAGCGTCTGTACAGGATATGTGCAAACAAACTGAGAAAATCTCTTATATTCTAGGGTCAGGTTGTGTTGTATTCCAATTGTACCGGTTTCATCCAACACATCTTAGTAGCCTATTTTCCTTACTTTGACAAATGAAGAAGAAAAGGAGGCTTATGATATAACCTTGCTGTCTGTATGTCTCTGTATCCCCCTTAAATTTGGGGGGCTATGAGTCTGCCTCTATGTCTATGTGTCCCCCCCTAATTTGTTTTCTGAGCTCTCCGTGTGGTATTAAAGGAAAATAAGCCATTAATTTTTCCTAAACTTATTGTTCTTTAATTATAAAGGTAAAAATTAAAGTTTTATCTGTCCTTAATTACTAAGCACTATGCCTTGTGGAGTGCAGGTATAGCTCCGCCATACTTGTCTTTGGCACTAGATGGAAATGACGGGTCGGCTTCACGCCCTGGCTGCTTTACCATCGAGGAAAGAACTCCCGACGCCCCGGATGGGAGGCTGGGTGGACCCGAGAGCCGGTTTGGACACTGTGGAGAAAAGAAAAATGTCTTTTCCCTACCGGAATCGAACCCCGGAGGTCCAGGCTGTAGGCCGTCCCTATGTCGAGTTATCTCTGGGTATTCTACACATTAAGCTTATACAGCATGCTTAGGTGATTTGATCATCATCAGGTATTGTATGTTAACTGTTAGAAATTTGGTCAATCTAACAGTGAACGTACAGCATTTGAGGATGATCAAAGGTCGAAATAAGTAGTAAATATTTGAGGTACAGTATGTCTATATAGCACGGTGTGTTGATGGAAACCAGTGCAGTTGAGAAGGATAAAATGCTACCATTATACAGAGTGATTCTGTAGTGTTGTCGGGAATCCGTGGCCTGCAATTTTCAAACCAGAAATAAAAACTAAAACTGTTACGGAATATTAAGATGTAACTCAAAATAAGTTTCATTTGGCAATGCTACACTCGCCGCATTGCTGTCTGCGAGGAAATATTACGTGATAACTCAAAATGGCGACTATTCAAGAGAAAGAAATGTACTTACTTTGGTTTTTCGAAACAAAGTCTATTATCAAAAGGCACGTCGATGCAGAACTCAATATGGAAAATATACACCTTCAAATAATGCTATCCGACGTTGGTTAAAACAATTTCAAGAGACTAGACGTGTTCTGCAGCTAAAAGGAAGGGGAAAGCCGAGAACTTGGCAGGAAGATGTTGATCGAATCCAGGAAGCTTGGACATCTTACATGATGTGAAAGGGGCGCATGTTGAAGTTGTTTTGCATTCTGAAGTATTGATTCTACATGAAATAAAACTTCTGAGTACATTTTCATATTCCTTCATCAAGAGCTCTCCATAGGTCCCTATCCTGAGCCAGAACAATCCAGTCAATACCACCCCATTCTATCTCTCTAAGATCCCTTTTAATATTATCCACGCACCTACGTCTTGGTCTTCCTAATGGTGTATTTTCTTCTGACTTCCGCACCATATGCATCTCCCTTCACCCCATTCTTGCTACATGCCCTGCCCAACCCCATCCTCCTTGACTTTATCACTCTATTTACACTTGGGGAAGAGTAAAAGTTATGAAGCTCCTCATTATGCAGTTTTCTCCAACCTCCTGTCACTTCATCCCTCTTCGGTCCGAATATTCTCCTCAGCATCCTGTTCTCAAACACCCTCAGTTTGTGTTCCTCCCTTAATATCAGAGACCAAGTTTCGCGCCCATACAGAACTGCAGACAAAATTGTAGTTTTGTGGGAAACTGTGTACTCGTTTCGCCTGGTCAGAACAATGTCTAAGGGAAGGCTGTTAGCACGGTAATGAACTTTCGGTTTCGGTAAGGCACTGGGAAACTTTTGGCTAGCTGAGCGACTGAAGCTTCTGAAGACCTCTACTTCATGGCGTTAGTCAGTTCAGAGGTGTGACACAGGGGCGGTGACTTAATGACAATCACAGCGCATGCTCTCGAGTTAGAAATATTCCATTAGTTCTGAGATTGCATGAGGCGCATCCTAAAATTAGACTAAAATTCCGGAAGTTAAAATTTTTCCATTGGCTATGATAATTTCGCTGTGAATCCGATGATATTTTTATGATTTCCACTTCCTGGTTCACACACCGAGCGACAGGGAGCGGAAACACGTCACTTGGAGCCACATATGAAGCATCAGAGCAGGGTAGTGTAACGGTGATGCTGTGGGCTTCTGTATCACTGTCACCTGCTTCAGGTACAGGCTGTCCCGATAGGAGGTTTCTCTGAGTTCCTTGAGTCTATAGAGGCAAATGGCCGGTCACGGTAGCCCAGCGGTGTAAGGCATGAACTATCTTCGCTCGCTCGGAAGCCGGGATCGTGGGTTTGAATCCACACAAGGCATGGATATTTGTTATGTGTATTTATTCTGTGTTTGTGTTGTCCTGTGTGTAGGTAGAGGCCTTGTGACGAGCTGATGAGTCATCCAAGGAGTTCTACCCTCTGTAAAATGATCTTGAAACTGAAAATCAGAGACCAGGGTCCACAGGGGAGAAATGTCTAGTTAGTACATGAAATATTCTACAGGTAAAATTCTTTCAGATTCGTTGCCTCTATATGCTGCACAATGATAATCTACCTCCGTCGTTTATATTGAAACAGCGTCGGAAAATTACATTAATGTTAGCGAATCTACCAGTCGAGATAACAAAAGCATTTCTGTAACGAGCAGTCCAGTAGTTAGCTTAATACCATAACATTAAGTATATATTTTAGTTCAGGATTGTGTATTATCCTTTCTCTACTAGCGGATCGTTCGATTAGTGATACATTCGTCACTAATGGTTTGATATTCATTCATGGAATGACTTTTTGAGTGTGTGTGCTCATGTGTAAGTAAACCTGTACAGGCCAGAAGTGGCCGCAGTACAAGGGACTTAGTCCAACCCAAAGTAAACCTGTAAAGAAGAGATCAATTGAATTATCCAGGAGCAAATGAGAAGTTAGTATTAAAATTAATCCTAAAGAAATAGGTTGAGAGGGTTGAACTGGGATCATCTTGATCAGGACTGAATCAATAGAGGGCTGATATAGAAAAAAGAATAAAGTTAGTGGTTTTAGTCCTCAAGCGAACTATACCGACCGAGCGACCGCTGCTTGTCGGCGAAGTTAGTGCCAACTTTAGCGGATAGAGGATGTCACGTGGTCAGCGCAACGAATCCCCACGGCCGTTAATTTCGATTTTCTAGACTGGAGCCGTTATTTACTTGAAATAGCTCCTCACTTATCCTCGTGAGGCTGAGTGGACCCCGTTCCAGACCCTCTACTTCTCGGAAAATCTGATAGCACCGGGAATCGAACCCGGACCTCTGGATCTGTAGCCAGGAACTCTGACCACTAGACCACAGACGTGGTCAGTACAGGGCTGACATAAACATGGTAATGGATACTTTGGTACCACAAAGGGCAAGAAATTATCTGACTAGATGAGCGACCCTCAGCTTCTCATTTTGGTTAGTGTACTCTTGTTAGTCCACTAAATAGGGTGCCGGGGCTCGAGTCCAAAGTCATACGCTCCGATATCCCTCTTAAAATAATATGCTTATAGCATAGGATACACCTATTCTATATTAACATTTTATTACACGCGTCTGGTTACTATCCTTACCGAAGACTAGTTATCTGAATTAATTTCAACTTCACACGCCTGCTTCCATACCATCCTCTCCCGTTTCCCTTTACTCTTACATTCTAATTTTCTATCATTTTACTTTATTCTTGCATCTTATCATCCTAATATCTGAGTCTGTATGGATATTCCTGAGCTTCCTGTCCATAATCTGGCCTTTCCATATCTTTCTTCCTTCACACCTCAGTACGTACTACAAGTGAAACTCACTATGGCCCTGGGGTTGACTAAGCCTCTAATAGAAATGAGTACCACGGATCTTCCTGGGGGTAAAGGTCGGCCGGCTCCAAAAACTGACAACATGACCGCCATCTGTTAGCCGAATGTCTAGAAAATGTGGGAGCCTCGATGTCTCACAACCCTATGGGCCTCCACGGTCTGTTACCTTACACTGTCTCTCTCAACCCTCTCTCCTTCATTCTCCCACTTTGGTTAGCTGGTTGATTATATGCTGGATGTAAGAATACAGAACTCGGAACCCACCTTGCCTTTAACGAACCCTCTTTTTTACAGAAGCAGAAAAGGAACTAATTATGAGCGAAAGTTCATCGGATATAAAACACTCCCTTCAGTTTTCTGTTCAGGTATAAATGTAAATACGAGTGTACAGTCTGCGGAGAAGGAGAGACGTAACCGCAAAACGGGAGAAATGTAAGGGTGCACGGAACGGCGTTAGTTTCTCAGCCTGTCTGTCTATCGCTCTGCGGCCCTCGTGGACCTCGACCTCTTTTTCAGTTTCTTAATATATTCACAGTCGGTAGGACCCCTTGGACAGGGGATCAGGCCGCTACCTGCCACAGAAAAATAGAAACATAGAATAAACCCGCACAGGCACCCATGCCTGGAGTGGGAATCGAACCCATGATCCCAGTATTCGAGCGGGTGAAGATGACTAATACCTCGACCACTGTGATTGACTGATTTGTTAGCTACTGCTGATAATTTAAAGAAAATATAAGAACGTATTCTGGTAAAGTGGATATAAAGAAGTGAATTGGATTGACATGGCTCATATATATATGAAGATTTCCAAGGAGTATCAGCACAAAGAAGAGCCAGGATAGCTCAGGCGGTATAGCAACCGGCTACAAGCTGCACAACCAAGCGGTCGGAGTTCGAGTCCCGCTGAGGTCAAGAATTTTCACTTCTCCATGTCGTCCAGACCGGCTCTGTAGTCTACCCAACCTCCTACCCAACAGGTACTGGAACTCTTTCCCCAGGGGTAAAGCGGCCGGAGCGTGAAGCTGACCATTCATCTCCAGCTAGTTCCGAGATCAAGAAAAAGTGGATCTATACATTCACTCCCCCATACGCCTTCATGGTATAGTGCTTAATTAGTTAAGTACAGGGACAACTCTACCTTTACCTTACCAGCACAAAGACGACAGACTTATGTAAAGAATACCATTCTCTGTGTTATGACGCCGAGCAGTCCATACGAGTTTATGGACATTCCGCAGTAACATACGTTTACATCTTCAGGATCGAAGTGTAAGACAGTCCAGTAACCATCAGAGAGGAAGGCGGCAGGCAGAGGGCCGAAACGTCAGCGAAGTTCAACCGGATTACTAGAGTGTAAAAGGTTCTGATTATGCTATATACACTCACAATTACTGGGGTTTTAGGCTTTGTTCATCGTCAGGTATTCTAGGACTAGAAAACCAAGTGTTTCGGAAACTGGATCTGTTTCCGTCCTCAGGTGATGGGAGAAAGACATAATCTGTTACATCTCTTTTTTCTTTTTTCTTTTTTTCCCCTTGGCACTACAGCCCCAGTGGGCCTAGGCCCACCTCCATGAACTTCTCCGTTCACTTCGGATTTTCTAGATCTTACACATTCGGTAGGACTCCTTGGGCGGGTGATCAGCTCGTCGCAAGGCCTCTACCTCTACACAAACACAGAAAAACGCACACACACAAACTAAACATCCATGCCCTAAGTGGGATTCGAACCCACGATCCCGGTTTCCAAGCGAGCGAAGACAGTACATGCCTTAGACCGCTCGGCTACTGTAACCGGCGTTACATCCCTTACAAAGAGCTAACCTCAATCACTGGACAACCCATGTCAGTATGTCTACAGCTATACGAATACCTGAGGTCAGGCTATGTCGAAGGGAGACAGAAGGAAAACGTGCAATAAAAATTGTGATAAAGCAAGCACAGACCTGAAAGTAAGATAGAAAGGGAGTTGACAATTTTTTGCAAAAAACCTAGCCGAAAAAATTAAGCCCATGAAAACCAATGCATAGAGTTAAATGGAGAAATCTTCTCCTGTTTCTCTTTACTCGTATATCCTTATTTTCTGAACGGAAAGAGATCCAGTTTCCGCAACATTGTGTTCTCTAATCTTTAGAACACCGGACGATGGGCAAAGTTCAGCCGGGTTACATGATATCATATCTCATAGGATATCTTCATAATCATCTCCGTCACAACTTCAAAATTGCATATGACAAAGTATATTTCTTGATAACTATTGTACAGGGTTACTACAAATGATTCATTCCATTTAAAACACTATAATTTGTCATAATTTTCCGGCTTCAGTTTTTACACGAGCTGCAGACAACCAGTATCCTTAAACTGCCGATACCACTGCAGAATGCTCTGTTTACATGGCGGTTCTTTTCTATGCTCTGCTCTGAATGCACGCTGCACTGCAATAACAGACAGACATCTCGCATATTCCAACACACAGGAACTCTGTTCCAGCTTCGTCGCCATTTTGTGAGGCACTTCATTCCTGCTGCCAACTGGTGTATCACGATGCAAACTTGGCGAGTGTGCGGTTCTTTTCAGGTCTCAATTATATTTGTATGTATATTATTTTGGAAAATGTAGTGTTTTGAAATGGAATGAATCATTTATAGTAACCCTGTATTATTAAGTTCATCACTGAAGCACATATTCGGCTGTAGTGCATACGTACTAGACACTGTTGTATCTGCTGCAACTCTCTGTGTTGTTTCTCACAGCCAGTATTCAGCACTGCTAACATTCCACTCATGTCAGAGGCTTTAAGTTATCACAGACATATTTAGGGTGTAAAAAGGAATTCATATTTTGCTTCTTGTTAATTATGGGAATTGGAACGTAAGCCCAACTTTACATGACGTTGCTTAGCCACGGTCCGGTAGACGCTCTGACCTGATCTGATATCATCATGTGCGCTTGCGCAAACAATTGAGCAACGTGTTAAGAAAGACATTCTCCTCTGCGCTTTCAAAACCACGTTTTCCAGGAAGCCCCGAATCAGCTCTCATATCTCAATATATTAAAGTTTGTGCATAATCACGATTAAAGATTGCAAATACCAGAAAATTATAATTCAATATTTCAGAGAAATGTAGCACCAAAAGTAAAGTTACAAAGGTAAAAGGTTTAGCTAAGCTAATTTAGCACTACACCATGAAGACGTATTGGGGAGTAAATTCACAGATCCACGTTTTCCTGACCTCGGCATTAGTTTGAGGTCACTGGTCAGCTTCACGCTCTTGCCGCTTTACCCCCAGGGAAATAGCGCCAAGTACCCATTGGATAGGAGGGTAGAACCAGGAGTGTATTAATTATTTAAAAATTCAGTTCGTACGGATTACGGAACAGAATAACAGGCCACGGCCCTGAATGGGGCTGGAAGAGCCATTGAAAATAAAGAAGAAGAATGTGGTCAGTAAACCCAATTATCCGCAACCCCGTCTAGAGCCACTCATACAAGTGGCATTAGTTTCCCATAGTCCGCTAGCTATGAGTACTTCGGTTTCCCTTGTCAATTCTCATTCCATATACTGCCCCACATTCGTCTATCATCCGAGGCTGGTACAATAGGCTAGTAGTGGCCGACGTACCAACTTGACTCAGTCTCACCCCACCCCACGAAATCTTAAAATCTTAGATCTATAGGTATTTAACGTGCATGATGTGTCGGGAGATGATCCCACTTTATTGCAACTGAAACGCATCTCCGCTTGTAACTTGGATTTCACAGAGGTGGTTGAGCTACAGGCAATGCTCCGCAATTATACCCAGGAGATGTTAGTTTCGAATCTCAGCTGACACACCGTCTATCTTCACTGAGATATTTCATGATTTTTCCCTGTTATTTGAGACAAATTCCGGGATTGTACTTCTAGTAGGCCACGACCGCTATTTCTTTCAAATTAATCTGTAACCCTACCATCTCGACACTGGCAACATCCTTAAACATAAAGTAAAGCAAATCTATTCCTGCAACAGGCCGTGAAGGCCCATAGGGTTTTGAGACGTTGAGAGTCCCACATTTTCTAGACAATCGGCTTACAGATGGTGGCAAGGTTGTCAGCCCTAGGCGCCGACCGACCTTTACCCCCACAAAAAATTATTCATTTAATTCCTGGTAATAATTTCTGTTAGAGGCTGTGTGAAACCCAGGGCCATAGTGTGGCTGGAAGGATTAGGTCAATTGAAAAAATCCAATGCCCTCATCGGGACCTGAACCCGCAACCTTCCGGCTTGTAGCATAGTGCTATTTTTCGCTTTTCGGAATTTTAAGATGTGGACACAATTTGAAAGGACAAGCAATCCATAACTCTTATACTAGGNATACGCTAAAAAGAAACAAGATTATCTTTGGAAAAATATTTTTCGCTTTTCGGAATTTTAAGATCTGGACACAATTTGAAAGGACAAGCAATCCATAACTCTTATACTAGGAAGCCTAACTCGTCTTTGAACTGAAGGCAGCGACAGAACAACTTTCAGAAAGGCAAAATTTGTTCAGGATGCGTGGAAGCGCTATATCTATGACGCTGGTGGCAGGTACTTCATATTGTTAGGGCACATAATGCGAGGGAGAGTCAGTAAATATGTCATGAAGGGAAGTAAAACAGCTGTAATGAATGTAACAGGTTTTCTGTGTGTACCTCTAGGTTGCAGCACAGTCCAGCTTCATGACAGTCTAGGTAACAGACCGCATGCGCATGTTCAGAGGCTGGTTTCAGTAGTCAAAATGGTGACCGTGCTTGAGGAATATACTACAAGAGAACAGCGTTCTGTTATGCATCTTTTGTGGACAAAAGGACTCAATGCAAAGAATATTCATAAAGAAATGTTTCCTGTTTACGGTGGGAAGTGTTTGTCGCGTAAAGCAGTTCGCAACTGGGTCGAGAAATTCTCTCAAAGACGTTCGAATATCACAGATGATGCCCGACCGACTGCGGAAGTGGCTGAGAACAGTCAAAAGACTTCTATGCTGCGGGTTTCGCCATACTGGTAAAGTGATGAGACAAATGTGTCAATGTTGGTGGAGGATTTGTCGACAAATAAATATGTTTGCATTTTAGAATATCATATATTTTACTTCTTATATCCATTTGTGACCTATTTACTGACTGTCCCTCTAATTATGAGAAATATCTCGCATTTGAATGGTTCGTATGAAGTTTTCCACGGAAGTAGAGTGCATCTGTCCTCAACCAATTTACGCATATTTCTGCAGTAGTATGATAACACTACTGTATTCGTCCCAGCCAATAGGACGAGAGTTTCGCAACACAGGGTTGATAGCATCGGAATCACTCAGCGCGAACAAATACAACTCTTCCATTTAAATTGAAGTTTATTTTGAACTTCCTGGTACTAAAACCAAACCTTGTGAACTAATTGAAGGAGGTTGAAACTGCCAATTAGGCTCGTGTAAATATCTTTAATTAAAGTTTGTTCCTGTGTAATTACTCGTAAGGAGATATGCCACAAACTTGTTTTTATGACTCCATTATTGGAAAGCTACCCCCAATTCCTTTTCTTCATTTCTTGATTTTTAGTTAGGTCCTAATAATCAGTAATTTCGCTGGTTATTAATCTCCCATTCGTTGTGGCCGATTTCAGTTGTTCTCCGTGATCGTGCCACAAAAGTTAGCATCCGGGTTGAATTTAACTGATTCGAATCTGCTCGCTTATCTTGGGTAGACAAATTCTGAGTCAGGTGTGAAATGATAACACGCATTCTTATCAATGAAATCGGTTTTAAAAGTATTGTTGCACCTAGACCCATTGCCAAGTAATGACTCCGTAAATAACGACCGCTGCTAGGCAACAGATTCCTAACATACACCAGTGAACTAACGGAGGAATTGTATTTTCTGTGCGGTCCGTGCTAAAATATTATAAGCAGAACAGTTAGTGACAGTGCTGTGCAATGAAGTGCAGGTCAGTACGTGGAAGTGAACAGTTGGTTGGGAATGTAGTGAGTTATAAGTCTGTTGCCAGGATACGACTAATGATGACGACTGAGAAGACAGCGTGTCCTAGTGATTTGTGAAGTGGGCAGATTAGCTACAATTAATTGTGATTAAGAGAGATTGTAAAAGAATGTGTCAATAAATCAAATCATCGAATTCAAAACCCGTTATTATTAGTCACATAACCCCGGACACGTGACAATAATAAACTAATATGAACCCTTAAGAAATTGAATATGAGGGTGAAGATTGGATTCATGTACCTCAGGATAGGAATCAATTGCGGACTCCTGTGAATAAGGTGGTGAGCTGCCTGTAGTTTGGCTAGAAGTTCTAATTTACAGTGATCTACTTAGTTTTGAAGTAGGTGTTTCAGGTCCCTGGAAGTAGATTTTAAAGTGTCCCGTGTAGGTGACTAATTGAACGTCATAAATTCGAGCAAATCAGTGAGTTTTGCTTCTGTGTACTCGGGTATCAGTTGAACCAGTCCGATGTCACGAACAGCTCGCGTGAGCTCCACGCTACGTTTATCTTGTTCCATGCCATTGCTCGTCGTGATGGCATTGCCACCGCACGTTAAATTTATTCTGATGTAATCCTAGAAGTATCCATAACTCCCACAGTAACAATTCCACCTGTCCACTTTATACTTTCTCATGTATTTCCTTCGCCGAATTACTTTAACTCCCTTTCAATATTTATTATTCTACAATGGAAAGAGCACGTACCTCCGAAACGTCAATAAATTCTGTCTTTGACGTCATATCCCAGAAAATAGTTATTTTAATAATTACCACGTTGAGAACCTCAAAACGCAATTTGCTTATTTATTTTGGAGTTGAAATATGGACAGATAGACATTACCTCCTTATTACGCGTACATGTATTTTCTGCTGGTAGAAGATGAAACGTCACCGGAATTTATGGAATACATGTATGGATTTACAGGATGTTCCCTGGCCGAGAATTTATCTGTATTCCTTTCGAATACAATTCAGTTCGATCTTTCTGTGATCTATAGAGATCATGGCTTGGTTTCCGTATGGAATGAAGTGAAATGTGAAGACAGAGATTGGTTTCGTTTCTCTTTCGCTCAGTAGAGCAGACAAGTTGTTCCGTAATGGGACAAATTGTTAAGCAAACTAGCGCCATTATAAAAGGTGATTAGAGGCCTTTTGAAGCCCATTCGGAATTATCTGAGAGTAAAAAGTGTCCTTATGTATACCTGCCAGAATTAGGGGGCGATATAAGCCATAAAACTTCTTGGTCAACATCATAGGTCTTGTTTTATATATATGGGCCAATTAGGGAAAGGAAGTAAACTTCTTCCTTGGTTTGCTAGCTGTAGCTACTAAATCTTACGTGGGAAGTAATATTATAATCTTATGCCCGCGCCATAGCTCAAGCGGTTAGTCGCTGGCTTCCCACCGCGGCGGCCTGGGTTCGATCCCAGGTCTGATCAAGTGGGATTTGTGGTGGACAAAGTGGCGCTGGGGCAGGTTTTCTCCGAGTACTTCAGTTTTCCCTGCCAATCTTCATTCCACCAATTGCTCCACAATCACCCTCACCTATCATCTGGGGCTGGTACAATAGGCCAGAAGTGGCCTATTGTTGACTCCTTCTTGAGAATCCAACAGTCGCTCAGTCATTTATGGAACCAGAAAGTTCATTACCTTGTTCACAAGAGCTCTTCAGTGATCACTATCCTGATCCAGATAAATCTAATCAATTTTCTCTCAGATCTATTTTAATATTGTTCTCCTATGTAAGATTTGGTCTTCCTAGTGGTCTCTTTCCTTCTGATTTTCTCACCAAGATCCTGTGGGCATTCATGTTCTCCTGCCTTGCCAGTCTCATTCTCCTTCATATGATCGTTCTAATTAACGTTAGAAAATTACTAGTTTCTATTTTCAACATACTTCCGGTATTGTAATGTTAATAGGAAATTCAATCATGTTCGCGCAGGGATTTTCTTCCGTAAAGTTGCCAACACAGTACATGACATGTCTTGGTTCGTACAGCAGACGGACTTTAACAATTTTGAACCAATTGTTTATGGTGGTTTCATTTCACAACTTTGCACACAGTTTGCGGACCACTGTGCAGTACGGCAAAAGTTTAATTTTATACCAGGTTCAGTAAAGGACGTTTGAAGTCGAATTGTATTCTTTCTCATATGACGGCAGATGCTGACTTGTCTAAAAAACCCATTCAGAAAATTTCGGGCCCTGTCGTTGAGACTCGAAATACGCCTGAGTGACATTTCAAGGAACTAATGCTTATCAATAAATGTTCGTGCCCTTGTTAGGGCTCAATACATGTTTGTGGGTGTGGAAACCGTTCCGCGTTGTTAGTTTAAACCCATTTGCAGATTCGGAAGGTTACTCCAACCTTCCCTTCGTACGTAAGAAGTTACTAATGTCTGTTACTAAAAGCTCTTACTGATGCGCTGTGTCCGGAAGAAACTCGTTCATCTCCCGGGTTTGTTCCGGGGTGTCTCGCTTCCATTTCCTCCCCCATATATCGTCCCGCCACCCAAAAGTCGAATATCACAGTGCGTTCCAAAGTCTATGTATCAGTCTTCTGGTTAGTACGACGGAGAGTCAATAAATAGGTCACAAATTAATACAAAACGTAAAACATGTGATATTCGAACTCGAGGAAGACATGTATTTCTCGACATGTCCTCCACCAGCATTGATATACTTGTCCCATCGCTTTACCAGTGCGTCGAAACCCGCAACATGGAAGGCTTTTGACTGTTGTCTCACTGCACAGTTATTCTGCCGCAGTCCTAACAGGGCGACTGAGGGCCGCGCCATAGCTCAAGCGGTTAGTCGCTGGCTTCCCACTGCGACGACCCGGGTTCGATCCCGGGTCTGGTCAAGTGGGATTTGTGGTGGACAAAGTGGCACTGGGGCAGGTTTCCTCCAAGAACTTCGGTTTCGCCTGCCAATCTTCATTCCACCAATTGCTCCACAATCACCCTCACCTGTCATCTGGGGCTGGTAAAATAGGCCAGAAGTGGCCGCAGTACAAAGGACTTAGTTCCACCCCACTAGCAAGAACAAAACAATGCAACTTTGTCGAGTGTCATCTGCTACTTTAGAATGTGTTGAGATAATTTCTAGACCTAGTTAAGAACGGATTTATGACAAACACTTCTCACCATAAACAGAATATATTTCTCTATGAATATACGTTGCATTGAGCCCTGCCCATCTCGCACAGCAAGGCTAAAATGTGCCGAAGCACCATCATGCATGTACTCTATTGTTTTGCTTATAGCGCACAAATTAAACGTTTCCGGACACTTGTTGATAAGGACGTTGTTTCTTTGTTTGGTATGTGGAACTCGTGCTCAAAGTTTGTCCTCATCTTTCTGTTACACCCTGTATGGGCAGCTTTGTTATACTGGTCTTTATATTTGGATTGAAAGTGTAAGTTAGGCCTGTTTAATGCACCCCGCTGTCACCCAACTTGCTGTAGAGCTGCGATGTATAATTTTCTCAGGCCTTTCCCGCCGAAGGCTTTAATCATAAAACGGACCGTTCCTTAGCAAGGGCAGGTTCTCAGCAGTTTTATGGGTTAGCGCGCAATCAAGGCTTCGGTGCTGGTTACTGAGGCAAGAAGAACTGAATGTGGTTCGTGAGTTGACTTGTGAAATCACGATTATTTTATTAGGCCTTGTGCATTTTACGATTTGTACAACTGTGAATAATGGTTATGCTGCAGTTGCTTCTAAGATGTTTTTAAGAAATCAAACCATAGCAACAAGAAAGAGCCAGGATAGCTCAGTCGGTATAGAGACGGCCTACTAGGTGGACGGCATTGTTCGATTCCTGGGAGGAACAAGTTTCTTCTGTTCCCCACAGCGTCCAGACCGGCTGTGGGGCCTATATACTTTCCTGTTCAGAGGGCTCTCGGGGCTGAAGCTGACACCTCACCTCCATCTAGTTCCAAGGTCATAGCATGTTGGAGCTATGCATCCACTTCCCCATACGTCTTCAAAGTATAGTGCTTATTTAATTAGGCACAGAGAAAGCTTTACCGTTTACCTCACTGTACAAACACAAATGTTCATACAGATAAGAACATAGTCTTCGGAGATGTGAAGCCATATATTCCGACATTTCGGTGGAATGTATTGTCTCCATCGTCAGGGTGGAATAGAATGCTTAGAATAGTCTGCCCATGGAGGATAGGTGTGTGAGAATTGAGTTTCTCACAGCGGTGAATTTATTCTAGTAGAATCCTTACACCATGATCAAGTCGAGGAGGATGAGGTGGGCAGGGCGTGTAGCACGAATGGGGGAGAAAAGGCATGCATATAGGATATTGGTGGGAAAGTCAGAAGGAAAGAGACCAATGGGAAGACGAAGGCGTAGGTGGGTGGACAATATTAAAATAGACCTTAGAGAGATAGGATGGAATGGGATGGATTGGATTGATCTGGCTCAGGATAGGGGCTAGTGGAGGGCTCTTGTGAACACGGTAATGAACGTTCTGGTTCCATAAAATGCTGGAAAATTCTTGAGTAGCTGGAGATTTGGCTTCTCCTCAAGAAGGGCTCAGCTCCATAAGTAAGTAAGTAAGTAACCACTTACTGGTTGTTTTCCCGCTTCCTCTGTTCACCATTCCGCGCATTGAGCCCACGATACTGACAGCTTGTAAATAAAGCACCAAGAATATCTTGGAATAACTAGTGGCCTGCGTTCATTACAGACAATACAGACTGAACAGAAATGACGCTTCAAATGACTCCTCTTGCCGCAGGAACGTGTTTACTGATCTGTTGCCTAGCAACGATAGGAAGATACACAAAGTGACCCACAGACTCTCCTTAGTATGCACACAGACCGCACAGAAAATGACGCGTCCGACAATTCTTCTACTGTTGCGTGTATTCCTTGCCGTGGCAACATGTATACCGGGCCGTTGCCTAGCGACGATAGAAGGGGATAAAGACACAGACTGATGAGAGGTTTTCATGAAGCACGCCGTTGAGATTGGCTCAGGTGACATGACGATACCAAGTTTCATTAAGTTTGGTTCAGGCATTTAATTGTTGACAGTGGGCAATACACATGCAGACACGCAGAGAAAAGTGATCTCACAAGTCTAGTATTATTTGCTCATAATACGGAATGTAGGATAATAAGGATAATAGCTTCCGGCATAATACGTTTTACAGCCCCGTTGCTTTGCTACTTCTTTCTTGCTCGTTTTGTGCATAGCATATTTTTCAACCTGAATACGGAAGCAGTGCATTCCTCCGAAACCTTAGTGAACTTCTCCCAGATCCCTCTATGTCTCGTCTCAGAAGATGGAACTCTTCTTAATTACAACAAACCCTCGCTAAACCTTAATAATGAATGGGAGGTCATCCGGGTTAGCGAAGGAAAAAGTAGCCCTAAAAGACATGAAAATTAGAACATAAAATAAAAGAAAAATATAATGACATAAGCAGGTAAAGTTGTCCCTGCGCAGAACTAATTAAGCGCTATGCCAAGGAGGCGTATGGGGGAATGGATGCATAGACCCACATTTTCTTGACCTCGGCACTAGTTGTAAGTTTCCAGCTTCACGCCCCGGCCGCTATACCCCGGGGGAAACGGCTCCCGATACCCACTGTATAAGAGTTTGGGTGAACCCCAGAGCAGGTCTGAAAGACGTGGAGACGGAAAAATTCCTGACCATACAGGGACTCGAACTCCGACCCCTCGGTCGTGTAGCCTGTAGCCAGTCGCTATACCGACTGAGCTATCCCGGCTCCTATGATATAAGTAGTGTTGATGAAAATAAATAAAAATATATAACTGTAGAGTGGTAGAGTGTTTATTTAAAAATTATAAAACGACAGTATATGTACTGTTCATTAGAAGACTCAGAAACTGTACTTTTTTTAACCTAATAATTGCAGGTCTGAGGAAACTGCTAAGTTCTTTTTTTCTGAACAGGCAAGTCCCTCAACTGCCTTCCTAAAATATGTACTCAGCTGTGAACATCACTGTTCATATTTCGATCCGGATTATCCGACATCCAGGATAACTGCAATAGGATAAGTGAGGGTTACTGTAGTTTATTCAGCGCCTTTTCGGTCTACTGTTCGATCCTACCCGAAGCATTCACTCTGTAAGTAGACAGCAGACCTTAGCATCGTCACCTTATTTTATCGTGTGTAACAATGCGTGACTCTTGCAACTGACAAAGAATGTTGGTGTCTGTACTATATCAATCACCTATCAAACTATAGCTACACGTTTAGGAAAACATAACATGAATAATAGAACACGTAATAGCCCCCGGTCCAAGTTAATCAATCGACACATGACAGCATACTTGTGCATAGGATCGAAACTAAACATATGTTAGGTCCTTTGGATTCAGTAGGCGCAAGCAGTAAGCAAGAATTATGTACAATTAGACGGAACTATAGCACATGTCAGTAAGTACTTACCAACGTACTGACTGCCAGTCAACACATGAGCACACGCACGATAAATTTCGTCTTTAGCACCGGAGTGAGAAATCGCTTTAATATAACTAAATGCAGATTATATTGGATTTTAGGTTGTGACAGCGATGCATATGAAGAATAGGCGTATTTTCTTCTGAGATATGACGCCGTGTAGTCTGGTAGAAGTTAACAGACCTTTCGAAAGGATTAAAGCTATTCCTGTTACAGGCAATGGAGGCCCATAGGGTTGTGAGACGTCGTGGTTCCCACAGTCGGCTCACAGATGGAGGTGAAGTTGTTAGCCTTACACGTCGGTCGTCCTTTACCCCCAGGAAAATTCCTGGTACTTATTTCTGCTACAGACTAAGTCGACCCCAGAACCGTAGTGCAGATGGAAGGATTCGATCAATTGAAAAAATCTAATGACCTCATCAGCTATCGAACCCGCGACCTTCCGGCTTATAGAATAGTGCCTCAGTCAACTACGCTACCTCGTGCCTCTTTCGAAGGGATTACTGCCTCTATAATCAGGGCCGAAGACTGTAGGCGTATCAACAAAATGAGACAGAAGACTACGATCAGATGTATCGAAAAGGATTCGAAGATGTGACCCTGTCGTTACGGGGTTCGGCATACTGTGCGGTGAAACGACGGAAAACAGAGGTCAATGAAATAATTGGTTTATTGATTCCTCCTTTCACATTTGTGTCAAGTGGTCATTTTATCTGAGACTGTTTATAAAAGAAACTTTCAAACCGAAATTATTCAGACATCACCCAACCTGCTTACCCTCAAGTACATTATTAATGATGCTCTAACCATGATTCCTTATCGTCCTGTGTCTCTTATCCATGATTATTGGAATTTTATTTCATACAAGTCGCTCGGGACTTAGTGCGGCTGGAAGGATTAGGTCAATTGAAAAATTCAGTGACCTCAACGGGATACGATCCCGCGATCTTTCGGCTTGTAACATAGTGCCTCAACCAACTACGTTACCGCGTTTCACCTCCAGTGCTAATTAACCTGTCAAAAGTATCTCTCCAAAGCGGTCCATAATGAACCAGAAGCTCTGGCTCGAGAATTGAGCGTCCAAGCTTACGTTGTGACGCAGTATACTTAATGTGAAGTTTATTGAACTACATGGCAGTGTTTAAATTTTTTGACATTAACAGAGTGGGATGATATGACGTTTTATTTGTTATTGAAGCAACTTGTGATGTGCATTTCAATATTACTTACTGCCAGGAGTACGCCCAAGTCATTAGGCTTCTGAAAGTAAAGTAATGGAAACATCTGTGCGGACAATTAATACAGGTATCTATCACCTGATCTATCTGTAGCACTACTTCCTACATAGAATTTTAAATAAAGGGATCCGGAATGATATACATAGTCTGTCGTCTGCCTGAGACACGCTAGCAGTTCTTTATTGCGGAGAAGTCAATGAGAAACAAGGAATTCCTAACAACAACATAGTCCTAATGCAGTTGAATAATTGCACAGTAGGGCGAAACATGAAAGTGAAATTAGGAACAAAAAGGGAAAACAGCTCCTGTCTTACGCTAAGCACAACGCCGTGGATACATGGGCGGGAGGTAGTACTCTTCTTCGAACTAGAAGGTGAATTGCGAGTTTCACGCTTCCACACCTTTATCCCATTGGAAATCTAGGTCTAAGTCAAAGTTATGTTACGACCGACGGCCAGTCGGCCAGTCTATCTTGGTGTCAATCACCCATCTGGAGCACAAGATCCCACTTATGTTATGTCAAACAATTGCGGGTTTGTTGATGTGCGGCGCCCTCTCTGACGAGAGCACCGGCCTGCCGTTGACATATGCTGCTGGGCCTCGTCATTCTCATGGTCGAGACCCACGGGACTCATGACAAAATTTTACTGTCTCAGATTCGAGACGCCCCCAACCTGGAGGGCCTGGTCCCCAGACACAAGGTGGCCCATTTATCCCTCCAGGCACTGCGTTCCCTTTTCGTCGCCTCTTACGACTCGCAGGGCTACGGTGGAGGTATTCGAACCAGCCTCCACGCGGGGATAACCACACATGTCATCGGATAAGATCACCGGCGTGAATTATGTAGGTCTCTGGGTGGGCCCTAGAGCTGGTCTGGATTCTGGGAGAAGCGGAAAATACACGTATATTCACCCATCAGGAGTCAAACACCTGTTTCCCGATTTGGGCCCCGTTCAGCCTCTTCGTCTCCTTCATTCTTCCTGTATTTCCTTGTTTGCTTTTCCTTCTCTTCCTTCTTCCTCTCCTCTTCTTCCCTCAACTTCCCTTCCTTTAATTTTCTTCTTCCTGTTCTTCATTTCCTGTCCCTCTTTCTTCATCCTCTTTTTTCATGTTCCTCCTTCATTCTTCTATTTCTTCTTATATATTACCCTCTCTTCCTTGTTCCTCTTTTTACTTTCCTTCAATTGTTTTCTTTCTTCTCGTCTTTATCCCTCATTCTCTTTTTTTCTACTTCGTCTACTTACCTTCTATTTCTCATTTCTCTTCTCTTTTTGTTCACCCTTCGTTTTCTCCTTTTCCCCAATCATTCTTCTACTTCGTCGTCTGATTTACATTCTCTACTTCCTGCCTCTCCTCTTCTTTTAGCCTACTTCACTTATTTTGGAACAGTAAAAAAGGCTTATGATATCATCTTGCTCTCTGTGTTTGTCTGTATGTTTATCCCCACAACTCTTGAGGCTGAATCACTCTTATCATGGCACCTGAGCCCATCTCGACGGCGCACTTCATAAATCCCTCCCATCAGGTCTGTGTGTGTCTGCATGTGTATCCCCTCCTATCGTTGCTAGGCAGCGGCTGGGAATGTGTTTGCCGATCCGTTTCCTAGTAACGAATACACGCAATAGTAGAAAAATTGTTGGACGTGTAATTTTCTATGCGGTTCGTGTCCTATCAAATTAGAGTATGTGGGTCTGTCTGTCTATCCACTTATCGTTACTAGGCAACGGTTCGGTAAACAAGTTCCCTCGGCAGGGAAGAATTGTTAGAGGCGTCGTTTTCTATGCGGCTTGTGTCGTCACAAATGAGAGTGGGCGGTTAGTTCTTCCTATAACTTAATTTCCCTTCTTCGTCTCCTCATACATATTCTTCCTTTTCTCATTTTTTTCAATTCTTGACCTGCGCATTCACGGATGAACTGCATATCCCTTTATAGCCATAAAATGCGATATCTCCTGCATATTAAGTTTCTGCAGTAGAAACCCCGCCCGTCCCGAGTAAAGTATTCCGAAAGTCTGCATAAGCTTCCAGAACGGTCAGAGCTTGTGTTATTAGAGACGAACGTTGGGAAACAGAAGTGGTTGGTCAGAAGGCTGTTATGAAAGTGGCTGCAGGATAGATGCTGCCGATGACCCTAGTGTTTACAGGATTTATTGACCATTGTGTTTACGCGTTGGGCGCGCCCCCACAGGCATAGTGGGTGTAATTACTATCATGAAGCAGGCAACTGCAGCGCAATACATGAATTGATTCCAAGCTTAATGCATGCCTTCCTCTACTTTAATAATAAAGTCTTGAAATGAATCGTATATCGGGTACGTAGCACCGAGTTTATAATATAAGGCGAGGAATCCATATTCGCAACTGATTAATCAGACTGAAGTTCTTACGTAGAGATTCTTAGCAGAGAATTTGAGAAGATGAAAAGACGCATTCCGATATGGATCTATATAATTTCATGGAACGAAATTCTAAACGCTTAAAAGTTGTGGCTGTTCCTCTGAAGCCAATCGTATTCACCCATAAAACTAACTCCATGCATCTAATTACTTTTTGAGAACCTGATACTTGCTTAGCTACTCAAATTACCAGAATTATATAGAATCCAAAATTTCATTACTGTGTTCACAAAAACCCTCCACTGGTTTCTGTCATGAGCCAGTTAAATCCAGTCCATGTCCTCCCATCCTATCTGAGAGACCCATTTCAATATTATCCTCTTATCTTTGCTGAAGTCCACTCAATTGTCTTTCTCCTTCAGGTTTTCCTACCCAAACGTTTTATGATTTCCTCACCCACGCATGTTACATATCCTGCCCATGTAATCCTTCTTGATTTCGTCCTAACAATATTTGTTGTAAGGTAAAAAAGGAAAGTAAAATTATCCCTGTGACATGCCCCTGTGGAGGCCCATAGGGTTGTGAGACGTCGAGGCTCCCATCACTTTCTAGACAATCGGCTCACAGATGGCGTTGAGGTTGTCAGTCTTCCGCAAGGGCCGCCCTTTACCCCCAGGAAGATTCCTGGTACTCATTTCTGTTAGAGACTGAGTCGACCGCAGGGCCATAGTGCGGCTAGAAGGAATGGGTCAATCCAAAAATCCAGTGAACTCATTGAGAATCGAACCCGCGGTCGTCCGGCTTGTAGCATAGTGCCTCAGCCAACTACTCTACCGCTTGGTCCCGACTTCGAATGAATTTGAAAGAGTATGGAAGGCATCGGTCATGGCCTATTTTAAGATACTGTCCGGAATCCGCCTGTTGGGGCTGACGCGAAGTATAAAACGCCTGAGTCAGGATATTCGGTGTATAGACCGAGATTTGAACCGTGTCCCTCCGGATTGTAAGTAGAAGCACTAATACCTGAGCTACCTTGCGCAGATCTAGCGAAATATACACGTGAAGGAAGAAGAAGAAGAAGAAGAAGAAGAAGAAGAAGAAGAAGAAGAAGAAGAAGAAGAAGAAGAAGAAATGAAGGCAGAAGAAGGAGACAGTGTTTTAATTAACGTTTCTTTTGTGTCCACGGATCTGAGGTCAAGAAGTCGTTTCCATTAGGATGGAATTTTCGGCCGCGGAAGAGGGACGCGTTCTAGGAGGGCAGGACTACGAACCGAGTCATGTGACCAGGAATCGCTTATTAGTTCGCGAAGAATAACAAAAACTTTTCCCAACGCAAGACAAACCAAGCCGCATTTAAGTCTGGTACTTCTGTAATAGAGACAGCTACACATTTCAGTCATAAACAATTCTGGCTGTGAACGCACTAATAATTCGGAGCCCCCAGGCTTCTTACGTAATGTAATCCTTAATTTAAAGTTAATATAGACCCTGGTATAAACCTGTGCTAGGTATAGTCACGTAAAAACAAAGACGCAACAAAATGTTTTACGCTTCCATAAGCAAGCAGACAGATTGTCCAATCTGATAGCGTAATGCATTTTTACTGTGCAGTTTTGCGAGAAAATGAGGTTTCTAATTCATCTACTGAAATATTCATGAGTTTTGAATCAAGATAAAAGGTTTAAACACTGGAATTAAACAGACTATCCTTTTTTTTTTGTTCTCTTAGACGGACGTTGTGTAAAAAAATTAAGGCGAAAAAAATGTCCAAATCATACAGTACATATGTTTTCGGATAATACGGCGTCATTATCGCCAAGTCATTATTATCGCATTCCCCATGTTAAGTCTGGCAGGCTTGTCTCTAGATGGAATTCATTCTGTCATCTGTTTGCTTTCCAGCTCGGAGCCACATTGTTAAAAACGACCAACGAAATATAGCTTCATGCAGAAGAGTCGAGTTTTAGAGGCTAAATGTCGCTCAACGATTCAATAAATTCTGACGATCATAGTGACCGCGTGTTCTAAAACATGAACCGTCTTCGCTCGCTCGAACGCTGGCATCGTTGGTTCGAATCCCACTCGAGGAATGGATGTCTGTATCTGTTTATTCTGTGTCTGTGTTGTTCTGTGTGTAGGTAGCGGCCCTGCGACGGGCTCATCCCCCGTCCAAGGAGTCATATCGACTGTGTATAGGATTAAGAAACTGGTAAATCCGTCAAGGTCCGCAAGAAATATAGAGCCATAGACAGATAGTCAATAAATTCGAAACATTTCTCGGTACACACAGGTTCATTACTCTTGTCAGAACCATGTTACTGGTACCTATCTTCAACCAGATGAATTCCACCTTCTCATGACTAGTTTTCATTTTAATATTATCCTTCCATCTTCGCGTAGTCCTCCCAAAATATCTCTTCCTTCCAGGTTTTCCAACTAAAGCTCTGTATTGATTATACCTATCTTCCTTATGTCTGACTTCAGTCATAAATATCTTATTTCTTATTAATTGTTTATTCACTTATTTTGCGACACTATAACTATATGTAGCACTATTTTGATTGGTGTGGTATACGTATTGTCACTTGTCTGATTGACTATGGACGGGGTTTGGATTGGTGACTGTATTTGCCTCTTATACATCTCGTGACTACATTTTATAAATCTCCATCACACACAGAGTGGTGTCCACAATCACATTTTCACTAGCCGTTGCTCGGTAGCAGCTTCTAACGCCGGAAGTCCCCCTTACTCTGGGTTCACGAGCTGTTCTCATGCATCAGCTATCAATTTCTAACAGCAACGGCTCGCAATGATTGGACCTTAGCAGTTCCCTAACTGACAAACCAACTACTTCATTTCACATCAGTTCACTCACCTGAACTCAACTCGGCACCGACCGCACAGAAAACCCCGTTCCTCCATTTCTATTCAACTGCTGCTTATTAGGAATATGTTGCCTAGCAGCGGGTATAGTTTATAGACTCGTTACGTAGCGAACGGGTTTACGTGCTGCAGTATTATTGATGCCAGAAATGTTATGACCAGTAAAATAAAAGAGTGTTAAATCACCGCATATCGTGTACGTAACCTGTTAAATAATCACCTCTCGATAAAATATCCAAAGAAGAAATTAAAGAGACGAGGGCTATAAATGTTAGTTACGTTTAGGGAGGAAGTGCCTGTGTCTGGTTCAAGGTACTCCCTTTATTCGCTTGAGAGTGGTGAGAACATCTACGAGTATTTTTAGACGCCATAATAGGGCTTTCGAAACATCTACTTCCAAAATGTGAGTCTGACGCCCAAAACCATTATTTTTTTTTTTATTTTCATAAAATTAGCAATCAGAATTACATTTGATTCTATAAGCTAATTAGCTGTAATATTCTTCGTGACGTGGAGAGGGCTTATCCAGAGATAAGTCCTCGTTAACCCTCTCTCAGGTCGACTGGCCAATCCCTTTTTAGTCTTCGCCCATTGTGAGGTCCCAGTAACGGTTGCATTAGTACGTTCTCATGCCCTTCTGTTTTGTTGAGGTATCTTGTGCTCGTCCCTATTATGACTTCCTTTACTAGCGGCACTTTCAGGTCCTCATGGAGTGTTATATTGGAAACATACCGTGGGGTGTTAGTAATCATACGTAGTATCGTTGACTGACATCTTTGGATTATGGAAATATTGGTTTTGCTAGCACATCCCCATAAAACCATTAAATGGAGCAAGAAAATGTTTAGTTTCGAAATCAGAGTAGGTTAAGGAAGTTCATGTATTCATAAAAACAAGCTTTCATCTTGTACATCTCGCAACCCCTTCCCTCCTTCACATTTCTATTGTTACCTTCTGACTTGTTTTGAAAATATTTTCTTGGCCTGTCTTCTTTGGTCCATTCTAATCACATTCTTCGCTCAGTCCAGATTCCTTCTTTTCGCGTCCTCAACGTGACCAGGGGACCTTTCAGTTGGTTATGAAATGCAGTCCTGGATTTACAGATGGAGGGCCTCCGGAGTAATAAAATGCCAAATCCTCTATCAGTAAAAAGGTAAAGGTACCCCTGTAACAGGCCGTGGAGGCCCGTAGTGCTTCGAGACGTCGAGGTTACCACATTTTCTAGACAATAGACTCACAGATGGCGGTGAGATAGTTAGTCTTACTCACCGGTTGCCCTTTACCCCCATGAAGATTCCTGGTACTCATTTCTGTTAGAGGCTGAATCGACCCCAGGGCCATAGTGCAGCTGGAAGGATTAGGTCAATTGTAAATTTCAGTTACCTCATCAGGAATTGAATCCGCGATCTTCCGGCTTGTAACATAGTGCCTCAACCAACTACGCTACCCCATGAACCCAACCTAAGTCATGATGGCAGAAAATATTGCAGACATAGCGCTTACCAACTTCCCTTACATGGAACATGCTTCACAGATTGTGGAGTAATTATTTGTCTCTTCTGAATAACGAAAATGTCAAGTGCGTTGAAGATTAGCAACAAGATTAACTTATGACACTTATTTTCGCCTTCTTTTTCGTTACAGTGATTAAATATGTCAACTGACATTTCGTATTTAGGACCTACTTGCCACTTGCTTTCCGCTGGTTTCTTGGTTGACTTATTCTTCTACCCTGAAGAAGGAGGCGAAATGTTTGTCCGAAACTTCAGTTGAGTTTGGAATGATTACACTGCATTGTATTCCGGAAGACAGGAACTAACTAACTAACCAACACCATGGAGCTGAGCCCTTCTTGAGAAGCAGCTAATTGAGCAGCTACTCAAGAACTTCCCAACATTTTGTAGAGCCCGAAGGTTCATTATCGTGTTCACAAAAGCCCTCCAGTGGTCCCTGGCCTGAGTCAGATCAATCCAGTCCATACCATCTCATCCTATCTCTCTAACATCCGTTTTAATATTCTCCACCCACCTAAGTCTTGCTCTTCCTAGTGATCTCTTTCTTTCTAGCTTTCCCACCAATATCCTGTACGCATTCCTCTTCTCTCCCATTCATGCTACATGCCGTGCCCATATCATCCTCCTTGACTTAATAATTTTAATTATACACGTACTTGGAAAAGAGTACAAGTTATGGAGCTCCTCATTATGCAGTTTTCTCCAACCTCCTGTCACTTCATCCCTCTTCGGTCCAAATATTCTCCTGAGCACCCTGTTCTCAAACATCCTCGGTATATATTCCCCCTTAATGTTAGAGACCAAATTTCACACCCATACAGAACCACAGGCAAAATTATAATTTTGTATATTCTGATTTTTATGTTTTTAGACAGCAGACGAGAAGGCAAGGTGTTCTGAACTGAATGGTGGCAAGCATTGCCCGAGTTCAGTCTCCTCTTAATTTCCTCCTCAATCAGAAGATAGAAGTCTTCACAACTTTTCGTAATTTTAGAGAAGCGGATGTCTCTGTTATGCGTAGACCCCGGGGTAAGAGCCCCGGTCGCTCCCTTCCCTCATTCCGGCCCTGCTGAAGTGTGTGAGATAGGCATAAGGAAAGATAAAGGATTCTGAACTAAAAATACGGCGTTCGGTTGTACACTTTCCGCGGGTGTAGGTGTCTGAGGGTCAGTATGCTATCAATAGTGTGTAACACAATGAAATCCCGACGCAGCCTCGAGCCCTGTTCCAAGGTGAACACCCTGGATGGAACAGAATGCACCAACATGAGACATGCCACGGCAGTGTCACGCGAACTCAAACTGCATGGTACTGACCCACCATACTGATGACGTCACTCTCCATGGCATGCGTGTGAGGGAATGCGTCTCTTGCATAACAGCGTTCTTCGCCTGGTCAAGACGCCCGAGGACTGCGTCACTCTCCCAAGACATGTGTTCTAGAAGTACGACGATCGAATCTTGGTTAGATTATCGACTCTTCCTTATCAGAGGCTCTCCTAGCGAATGCTGAGACGGTGTGGGCTGTGAGACCGTGCCTTGTCGTGGAAGTTCACTGACGTTCGGAGGAGCATACTGCCTCTTTCTTCAGTGTAGAAGCTTAAGCCAAGCATTTTTTTTTAATTTCTTAAGGTGGAGTGAGACTGAGTCCACTTGGTACGTCGGCCACTAATTGTACGAGCCCCGGCTGTTAGGTGATTATGAATGTGAGGCATTCGGTGGAATGGAAATTGGCAGCGGAAACCGAATTACTCGGAGAAAAACTGCTCCAATGCCACTTTGCTCACCACAAATCCCACATTACCTGAACTGGGCTCGAACCCGGGCCGCCACTGACCCCTATATGGAACCAGGTCAATCCAATCTGTGCCCTCTCATACAATTTATAGAAGAACCATTTTAATACTGACTTCCCATGTGCCCCTGGGTCTTCTAAATGGTTTTCTTCCTTCTGGTTTTCGTATCGAATTTCTCTAAGCATCCAGGTCATCCCTTGTGCCTTCTACATGTCCACGCCCGTCTAATACACTTTAATATCTTTCTAAAAATATTTTGTGAGGAGCACAAATTATGAAGCTCCTCTTTATAATTTTTTCACCAGCCTCCTGTTACTTTTCCATTGCAAATAATGTCCTCATTCACCCTCAGTCTGTTCCTCCCACAACTTGAGTGACCGAGTTCCACACCCACTTAGAGCAACAGACAACAGTATAGTGTTCTGTACAGTGTGTCCCAAAATAACGTTACCAAATTTGTATACATTCATCCTTCACTTACTAGCGCCATAGAGAGATTCTGTGTTTTTCGACCTGTAAACTGACAGCTTCAGCGTAGACCAGAAACTAACCTCATGCATCTGTACCTAGCAAGCTGAACAGTTTTGCTGTACATAATATTTACGTCCAGTAGTACGGAACTGATGAGATTGGAAGGACATGTAGCACGAATGGGAGAGAAGAGGAATGCATATAGGATATTGGTTGGAAAGCCAGAAGGAAAGAGACCACTGGGAAGACCAAGACGAAGGTGGGTGGACAATATTAAAATGGATCTTAGAGAAAAAGGATGGGATGATATACATTGGATTGATCTGGCTGAGGATAGGGATCAGTGGACGGCTCTTGTGAACGCGGTAATGAACGTTCGGGTTCCATAAAATGCTGCGAAGTTCTTGAGTAGCTGTAGAATTGTCGGCTTCTCAAGAAGGGCTCAGCTCCTTGAGTGAGTGAGTACAGAACTATGTTTATGGACATATCTCCAGGGGCGGAACAATAAAATATATTAAATTTCATGACACAATAAGTCGCGTAAATTTGTGAAGTTGTCTGAAATACGATATTTTCTTGGCACTGAAATGCTGGATTTTAATTTTCTGGGTTATGACACCGTTCAGCCTGTTATGTGGGTACTAGCTTTCGAATCTTGAGCAGCCCTCGTGTCTCTCTCTCTCTCTCTCTCTGGATCAATGCGACCTAACCATTAAATTATTCACACCCCTGTTTCTCTGATCCTGATACATAGGCCACCGCAGGGCTGCGCCAGAGCTCAAGCGGTTAGTCACCGGCTTCCCACCGCGGCGGCCAGGGTCTGGTCAAGTGGGATTTGTGGTGGACATAGTGGCGCTGGGGAAGGTTTTCTCCGAGTACTTCGGTTTCCCCTGCCAATCTTCATTTCACCAATTGCTCCACAATCACTCTCACCTATCATCTGGAGCTGGTACAATAGGCCAGAAGTGGCCGCAGTACAAGGGACTTAGTCCCACCCCACTAGCAATAGGCTACCGCACGCATCAGCGACTGAAACTGCTTTCCGCATTTGTGCCTATATTTGAACTTAGAGCTGCACAGGTTTTCAGCACAGAATATTAAGAGAATACAATTTGTATTTGGGTCTAACCCTCTACAGCCCAGTACTTGTACCTTCTGCTTTGACGGTGAAGTTCTGCATTTTGTCCACATAGTGTATTGACTTTCCCATGTGACTTTCCCTTGTCACCACGGCATGGCTCGTCCTCAGGTTGCGGATGGAAGGGGCAGCCTCCAGATATGGAGGACAACTGTGAATATATTGAATAAGCAGTAGCGGATAGACTACAAGGGGTGGTCCTCCAACTTGTAGGTTGGGTGTGGGGCTAACAGTTCTTCACCCTTTTTACGAAATGTCACAAAGGGCCTCGGACCCGGGGCTGATTCTTTGGATGAAGAACTGAAGCTGAGGAAAATGGACATTTGTGTATTTAATAGGTTTTGGTTCTGAGAATAAACAACGTTTACTGATTGGTGATGATAATTGATATTCAGGATTTTCTGTCAGGTAGAGAGGAGATAGTAAGACAGCTGTGCGGAAATCCGTTGAGTAAAACTCTGTTAACTTTAATAATAACTTGCGGAATGTACTTACAAAAAATGTGGTAAGGAACAAGGTACTAAAGAAGACACGAGAACCAAGCGAAAGTAAAAGAATGAACATGGGGATAAAGAGAGAGAGAGAGAGAGAAGACAGACAAATAACTAAATTTATTAAAGGTAAAGCTACCCCTGTTACAGGCCGTGGAGGCCTATATTGTTGTGAGACGTCGAGGCTCCCACATTTTCCTAGATAATCGGCTCGCAGATGACGGTGAGGGTATCAGCTTTACGCGGCGGCCTCCCTTTACCCCCAGGATGTGGATTAATACGTTGTGATGAAAGAAAATACAATTTTCTGTCCGGATAAAAACGGGAAATTGGGAACTTACAATTGCAACTAGTCTACAGACATCTCTCGCTGTCTCAACATTTTTTAGATTAAGTTAATGCTGGAGAAGATTAATAGATACATCTGTATATACAAAACTGTATATTTATATTTTCCTCGTCTGCTAACAAATGAGTGATTTAAAAGTGAAGACTGAGTTATGATCAAGTTCTTAATTAGCGGCTGTCTTTTTTTTTATCTTTTTTTTTCCTTGGCACTACAGCCCCAGTGGGCCTAGGCCTACCTCCATGAACTTCTCCATTCACTTCGGTTTTTCTACATCTTACACATTCGGTAGGACTCCTTGGGCGAGTGATCAGCTCGTCGCAAGGCCTCTACCTGTAGACAAACACAGAAAAACGCACCCTAACGTCCATGCCCTGAACGGGATTCGAACCCACGATCTCGGCTTCCAAGCGAGCGAAGACAGTGCATACCTTAGACCGCTCGGCTACCGTGACCAGCCTCTCAGGACCTTAATTGAAGTAATTTCTAAATGGAAGGCAGGAACACAGTAGCTATATGTAAATACGAGTTTGCGAGGAGACAGGCAGCCATGGGGCAATTGTGAGGGCGTCTGATAGGGCCATCAGGCTGGTCTGTACGCTCCACGTGTGGGCAGTGTCAAGCCGTACACCATATGACTGCAGTGTCCTGTTCTGCTTCTGCTTTATGGACACTTCCTACGTATACGCTTTTACCCTACTTTCCTTATTTTGAAATAATAAAAAGAAGCTTATGGAGTCACCCTCCTGTCTCTGTGTGTGTATCCGTGTCTCCTCTTTTGTATCCCCACCCCAACTTTTGATAAGAGGCTTATGAGATCACATTGCTGGATGTCTCCCATATCTTTTTCGTTCGCGATGCGTTCAGTGTCGTATCAAGAGGCCTTATCTTGCTCTCTGTGTGTCTCCCCCCCCCAAAAAAATTTGTTCTTCTCCTGCGCTGCCCATATCATATCAAAGGAAAATATGCGATTAGTTTTCCCCAGTACTTCGATGCTGGTCTTCGCCAACATAGCGATTTTCTGTTCCGAGTCCCATGGGACTCGTGAGCTTATTTTACTGTTATGATTCCCGTGGGACTCGGAACCAAAAGTCACTGTGCTGGCGAGGACCAGCAGCAATATACCAGACCACGCCCAGAACTTTATGTCGCGTGAAGAAATGTCAGGTTTAGTGACACTGTCTGTCGGTTGAATAAAGTTCCTTGATGCTGAGAATGGTCTCCAGCCGCAGAAACTAGTTGTAGGCGTGCTGAATTTCTGGAATTTTACACGAAGTATTTTAGATCCTATAAATTGATTTTAACTTTATTTTTTAGTACGTAAGTTTGTTCGGTTCTTGAATAGGAGGTTGTCCAGAACACTACGAATATTTTAATTTTATTTCTAATAATTCAGTTCATTTTACGAAAAGAATTTTATTTAGGATCCTGTGATTATCTTAATTTTATTCTTAATAATTCATTTCGGTTTTTCAAGATAAGCTTGTCCATGATCCCTTGTATTGTATTCTCAATAATTAAATTCCATTTCTTTTTTTCAAAAGGAAATTGCCCAACATGCTTCATCATTGTTAGAGCCACATTTTAGCAAAGAACATAAGTACCGAAAAGGAACAAAATTCTTTGACTAAACCACAACCATAGGATAATCCGGTGACACGAAGGACATGTAGCAGCTATGAGAAACAAATACGAGTATGCGTGGAATATTAATAGGATAATTTACAGAAAAAATTAATTGTTCGTCTAATAAAAACCATGCGAGTCTGTGGCTTGGAGTCATTGTCTGTAGGCAAGAATAACTGGCGGGGTGCTTTGAACAAGGCAATGAACATTTCGAATTATTTAAAATGAAGACATTTTCATTCGTAACCAAATACCGTAACTCTTAGGATCTTAAGAAGGGCTTTTCACGTTGGAAATAGTTAACTAACCCCAGTAGCGGACTCTCTAAACAAAACAATCTCTTGACTGCTCTGTAGTGTCAGCTAACCAGTCAGTAAGGTCGTTTGTTGAAGGCCTGTTCAAAGATATCTCTTCAGACAGGTAGGAGAGCGAAGCAATTCTTTTTACCACAAAACAGATGCAAACAAACAAAAACAAACTGTGAACAGTGTGAAACAGAATATTGCCCAGACCGATACTGAAGAAAGAATCCAGTCCTTAATGTACTCCTGCGTTCTGGGTATCTAATGAGACAGGGGTTTCACATTAGTCAGGTTACGGGTGAGGACGCTCCCGGTGTTAAGAACATCAACCATTATCTGTAGTCCCCGTAGCAACGGTCGCCTTGACATAAGTCTCTTTTCGATTGAAAGGATATGGGAATGGCTTTTCCACATTTGATAAACACATATAATGGCTTTTTAAGTGATGAGGAATTTAAAATCTATTGACCGTCTGACTGTCCTTAAAAGTAGGAATTCAGGTAGTCCTCCTGGAGGTTTGCGGTTCTCAAGAAATTTATTTTTTTTTTAACTAAATTGCTACTTTCTCTCAGACCGTGAAGAACAGTAATTCATGTGGCTTGTAAATCCCTACATCCGGAATTACTGACAATTGCCTTTTCTAATAAGAATTTAATTTGTGAAATTGCAGGATACTTAATGGAACAGGTCCTTCGAAAGGACGAAACTGCATAATATGATATTGTTGTATTTGAGGTTCTCACAGTGGTGTCTCTGAGATGTGTTGTCGTTTTGTCCGGTAGATGTTCACAGACGTTTCGGGGAAATGTACTGCCTCCGTCTTCAGGGTCCAAATGTAACCCAAACAAGCAGAACGAAGAGCGCATGGAAGCCTTGGTTCATGTCAATGCTAGCTGTTTTCCCCTCTCGCTTATTCCTGCTCCCTAGGTCACTCTACAGGCCTATATCTGAACTATGACTTGCTACGCACGACTCGCTATGATTACTGTTGGTTTCGTGCTGGCTCGATCTCTCTTCATCCCTGAAGTTAGAGGCAGTACTTGATGAACTTTCAAGGGATTGTGTGTCATGTTCATCTATAGCTTATTCTTTGCGGCCTAGAAGAAGAGCCTTAGACCGGTCGAACCCCTATCATATTATTGCAGGATATAAACCCGTTGCGAAGTAATTTCTCTGTAAACAACGGCCGTTGTTAGGTAACGGCCGTAAAGAGTGACACAGAAATGGTGTTCTTTACGCGGTCCGAGCGATATCCAAGTGATACAATAGGAAAACTGTTAAGAGAGGTGTTTTCTAGGCGGTTCGTGCCGAGGCTGTATAACGAGGAGCAGTTGCGATTACGAGAGAGTCTTGAGACCGCAGCTAGAAGAGTAGGAGTTAGTTGTGAGACAGTGGCCGGCCAGTAAGGACGTGAACAAGGAAGCTACTGTGTTGGAAGCCGTGACGAGACGGAAAGGGTGAAGACACAGCCGACTGAGAAGAATAGTGTGTGCTGTAGTGAACTGCAGAGCGTGTGAATTAGCGAGAGCGCTATAGTTACTTGTAGTTACTTTCTGCAAGTGGTCAATAAATCCAATTGCCAGTCCACACCCTGTCTTTAGTCACTCAAATACGTGACAGTATAGATAGTTATCGGACGTTTATCAGTGTTGTCTTTGCAAAGCAGAGGACTTCCGCAGATCAGATCCATCATGTACGGAAACACCCTGCTATAAGAGGTGAAAATTTGAATTAGCATATACTATGTAGTTCCAAAGTATATGAGAATCGTGGAAGTTGATTTAATATAATGGTTCGTATTGCTAAATTCGTTGCTAGACGTAAAGAATCGTACGTTGAAATTTCCGCGTCATATGCCTACTAATTATTTAATTTTATAGAACAGAATATTTCTCTTGAAGATAATATTCCTTCAAAAACCATCATGTATATGTCACCCTACCATTCCAGGATATAAAGCCTGGATACTGGGAGCTTCTAAAGGCGAACGTTCCCCTTCCTCTGTGTTCTCGAACTGTTCTCAGCCTCAGCTACCAGCTTCTCACTTCTCAAAGCTGAAACTTTTAACCTTCTGAACAAATCAAGTCAGAGCCGCAGTTATGTTACGACCGACGGTAAATCGGCTAGTCTGTCTTGATATGAAACCCCATTTTAGGGTCTAGACCAGATTTATGTTGCTGTCAGACAGTTGCGGGTTTGTTGATGTGGGGCGGCCTTTCTGACGAGAGGACGTTTCTGTCGTTTACAACTGCTCTTTTTCCTCAACAGTGCAGTCGTTCTCTGGTCCTTGTCGTCGGGACTCATGACCATATTTTGTTGCCTCACATTCGAGACACCCCAGAACCTGAAGGTCCAGATCCCCGTATTTACCCCCCAGGAACAGGGTGGTCCAGTTATAACCCGAGGCACTGGGTTCACTTTTGGTCGCCTCCTACCACTCGCAAAGCTACGGTGGAGGTGTTCGAACCCGCCTCCACGCGTGGACAGCTTCTCAGTTCTTACAACCGGAACTACATAACCCCGGAACGAACCATGTAAGAAAGGTCTGTTACATTATTGCGTGTTCTCTTGTTGTTGGGGAAACGTGTAGAGAGAACTGTTCCTTAGCAACGGCTGATACACTGTCAACTGTTTACGCAGCTGTGACTTGGCAAAGAGTCTGCATGTCACAATTTTATTTCCATAAATACAGCTAATTTCTTGAGCGGTGGAGCTACCGCTGGCGGCTGGACAGGGATCCACTGAAGAGTTACATAGGGACACAGGTAAACACATTCCACCTAACCTTCATGTGTTGCGTCCTGTTGCGTGTAATGTACATTCAATATCTTTACATTCGTCAATACAATAATCTTATAAAATATACAAATATAAACTATTTACATTAAAAACTTAAAATATTAAAAACAAGACATGTTTCGACACTTATTGGGTCATCATCAGGTGTATTGTTTGTGTTTAGGTGCCGAAATCAATGAGGCTGTGGTACATCATGTATAACTTACAGCGCCAAGGTTACAGTTGCTCGTGTATCCGCCATCTGCAGGGTAAATCGGCGACAGTGGCGGTTTCCGTAGCCCGGAACGCCTGTGTTACGCTTCGCGGCCTATTTGCCCATATGTTCGGAATCCCATCTCTTCAAACCATCTCTCACAGTACATATGTGTCCTAGGGAGCGGGGTCGCCGGACCGACAACTCGTCCTAATGAACTGGCTTCCCGTTCCTCCTGGCTCCCGTGTCTTTATTCATAATGCAATTACCGGCCTTTACTCTGTCCTTAAACCCTTCATGATAATTCGCATAATTTCATACTCGGTTAAGGTAAAATAACAAACTCCGTGGCCTGTAGTCCGCAAGCGAACTCTACCGACAGAGCGACCGCCGCTTGTCGGCGAAGTTAGTGCCAACTTTTGCGGATAGAGGGTGTCACGTGGTCAGCACAACGGATCCTCACGACAGTTAATCTCGGTTTTCTAGACCGGAGTTAAGGTAAAATAAATATCAAATTTTTCCTGGCTTCACTTAAGCACTACGCCATGGAGACGTATGTAGGAGTGGAGGTATAACTCCACGCATCATTATTCTCAGCATTAGGTGGAAATGATAACCACTTTATCTCCGGTCGCTGTACAGAATCGAATCCTGACCCTCAGTCGTCCAACACTCAGCCTAGTTACTATTCGACTGAGCTACCTAGTGTCTCCTTTAATGCAGTATGGTTATGATATGCAGCAGTAATGGAGTGTTATGAATAAGAAGGTTAATCACATGCAACAAAAAAATCGGCGTTTTATCCGTGAACTTGGTCTGCTTAGTTTTGTTCACATTTTCCTAAACTGTTTCTATCGTATCTAATTTAATATTATACCTTACCAGTGTTCATGGTGACACGCGGTAGCGTAGTTGGTTTATTCATTATGCTACAAACCGGGAGGTCGCGGGACGAATCCCGATGATGTCAATGGATTTTTTTCAATTGACCTAATCCTTCCAGCCGCACTATGGCTCTGGGGTCGACTCAGCCTCTAAAAGAAATGAGTACCAGGAAACTTTCTGGGGTAAAGGCTCGCTCTCTTACCCTGAAGATAGAGGCCTTAAGTTCTTATGAGACGTTGCCGATAGTCTGATCCCCCAACGTGGGATCATATCAAGAAATACGGGTTGTCCTCGGAATATGTAACATGAATGGGAAAGAAAAGAAAAACACGTAATTGACACTCAGTGTTTTCTATGAGGTAGGAGCTGAATTCTTAGCCACGTTCGCAGCCCTGCGAAGAGCTATTTCTCCCTCGCCACAATGAAATTTATCTTACTTTTCCCATGACTTTCCCGTATCACCTACTCTTCTACTATATTCTCTACCCCTCAATTTTTCCTCTCGAAGAGCTATTATCCATCTGTATCGATGATTTTATCCGTTGAACAAATTTTCATGATGTTTTATATTGGCGAATTACGAGTATACGAGAAGTTGTCGAACTAGTTTATTTTGCATCTAGATCGGGCATGTGTAACGACTTATTAACACGAAGACCTAAACGCTTTTCTGCATGTATCTCTCCGTTATTCATCGGCGAGGAAAATGTTTGGAACAAAATTTGCAGAGAAAACAAGAACACCCATTTTATGTCTAACATACTTTGCCCTTAAATTTCGAGATAATTATACAGAACGGTAGTCATGAAAATATTCTCGAACTTTCCTATTCACCAGCCATCCGTCGGATTCAGAATGTAATCGTAGTTTGAATAGATAAAACATTAGTTTAGTTCAGTCTACCTTAAAATTAGTTTTATTTTATTCTCTTAATGTAGTGCTTTAAAATATATACTAACCAATATATCGGGGACTATATTTCATTTTTTCCCGTGTGGAGGCGGGTTAGAATGCCACCACCCTCCGAGCCGTAGAGGGCGAAGTAAAGGAACGCGGTGCTTGGGGGTATAACTGGGCCACCCTGTCACTGGGGAACATAAATACAGGGACCTGCTCCTCCAGGTTGGTGAGTTGAATGCAAGGCTGGCGAAATTTGTTGCGATATCCGGATGCAATGTGGCAGGATCTTCGATTCGGGTTGATAGTGGTGTACCTATGATTCGCCCCCAGTAACAATCCTGTTAAGCATATTTTATCCTTCATCTGATTCTGTAAGACGTTGCAAGGACAGAGCCATTCGGGTCATTTTTTCTCGATCCTTCAGTTCTCTGGGCACCCACCGTGCACACACTTTCCGAAACTTCAAATGATAATGCATTATGCTGTATACTAAACCATGGGAACATCCGAGTGCAGTTGCAGTACTGTCTATCTTTATCTTCCTGTCACCTCGAGTCAACTCTTCCACCCGCTGCACAGTTGCTTCTGTCGCACTCTCTACGGGGTGACCTAGTCGGGCATCATCTGCGACTTTCGAACGACCTTGAGATAATTTCTCGACCAAGCTGCGAATCGTTTTACGCGACAAATACTTCCCACCGTAGACAGGAAGGATTTCTTTATGAATATCCTTTGCACTGATCAATTTTTCCCACAAAAATAAACGCGCAACAGAACGCTGCTCTTCAGTAGTACACCCTCAAGCACGGTCGCCATTATGACTACCGAAACCAGCCTCGGAACATGCGCATTCGTATCTGTTACCTAGACTGTCATGAAGATGGACTATGCTGCCACCTAATGACACATATAGAAAAATCATTACTTCCATTACAACTGTTTGACTTCAATTTCTTATTTACTGACTCACACTCGTATGTAAGTCTCTGGCTGAAAATGGGCTGTTTTGCCAGTGATGGTGATATATTATTTTATTTTGTGAAGTAACAGTGGACCCTTAAGTAGTAACGATTGTTTTTAACTAATGCCGAAGTCAAGAATGGCGGAGCTGTACGCCCATTCCCTCGTACTTCTTCATGGCATAGTGCTTAATTGTTTGATTAATGAAGGGACAACTTTAACTTGCCAATTCAGAATACAGCTTTGATCACGCCAATCTGAGTATAAACATCTAACAGTGAATAGTTTCCTCTGGCTGTAACGTTTGTTTACTACAAGGGAAGGGTTCAACAAAGTCCTCTCATTTACAATTCCTTCTATCGAATGCGCCTGTTGTGTGTACATAAAACACTTTTATAGTCCTTTTTAAATATGTAGGATTTGAAGTTCTCACAGTGGTGGTTAGAATTCTTCTATCCTTGTAGTACATTTAAAGGCACTCGACGTTTCGGAGGAACGTACAGATTTCATCTTCAGGATCAAAAAATAAGTGAAACAAGAAATCGACGTGAAGACAGAAGTTTTCTTTAAATATAAGGCAAAAGTAAGATTGTTCCTAGCTCAAGCGGTTAGTCGCTGGCTTCCCACCGCGGCGGCCCGGATTCGATCCCGGATCTGGTCAAGTGGAATTTGTGGTGGAGAAAGTGGCGCTGGGTCAGATTTTCTCCTAGTACTCCGGTTTCCCCTGCCAATCTTCATTCCACCAATTGCTCCACAATCACCCTTACCTATCATCTGGGGCTGGTACAATAGGCCAGAAGTGACCGCAGTACAGGAGACTTAGCCCCACGCCACTAAAAAAGATTTTTCCTAAGCTTAACTAATTAAGCACTACGCCATGAAGGTGTATGGGGGAGTGGATATATAGAACCACATTTTCTTCACCTTGGCAATAGCTGGAGGTGAGTGGTCAGCTTCACGCCTCGGCCGCTTTGCCTCCCGGGAAAGAGCCCCCGGTACCCATTAGAGAGGAGGCTACGGCGGAGGACAGAGGCGGTCTGGACGACGTGGAGAAGTGAAAATTCTTGACCCTACCGAGACTTTAAGTCTGAATCTCCTGTCTTCCAGCCCGTAGCTAGTCGCTATCCCGGCTCATTTTTGTTTAAATATAATTTAGAAGGAAATTCCAAACTGCCAGCTAGGTAAGTACCTATGATTTTCGTGTCTCGAGTTAGCTGAAAAATTTGAAAACAATTTCGTTTAGGAGTTTAGTGCGGATTCATATCGAAGTTACACAACGCAGATATGCGCATGAAGCGAGCCCGGTATCCATGACAGCGACGATGTTTATGAGCTCGCTATTGTGTATTCTCATAATGGGAAAATCATGTTTGTCCCAAAAACTTTCCTCTACGACAGGAAACGAGCAATGACTAACTTCCCACACTGCTGTTACGTATGCATGTATGTGGGCCTCTGAATACTCTTGCAAATAGCAGTAATGACAGGCTTATTTACATTAGCAATTCACTTTTTGTAGCTTATTTCAATATGTGTCATCTTTCACTTACCTCCCATTTTCCCTCATTTTCTCAATGTATTCAAAATGAGCGTATATTTTTGGCTCTTAAGAGTTGAAATCCTTCATACCTCGACCTTATCACTAATATATGAAGCTTGCGTAACACACGTGATGTATTTCAGTGTCTCTCAGTCTGTGGAACGTGGCCCATTGGTGGGACTTGACAACCAGTTTCGTGGGACATATCCCAATGACAGTAAATTAAGGTGGACATAGAGTTATCCCTGCGCTTAACTGATTAAGCGCTACGCCATCAAGATATATGGGGAAGTGGATGTATTTATCCACGTTTTCTTGACCTCGAAAGTAGTTGGAGGTTAGTAGTTAGCTTCAAGCTCCGTCCGCTTTACCCCGGGGACAGAGCCCCCGGTACCAATTGGATAGGAGGCTGGATGGGCCCTAGAGCCAGTCTGGACGACGTGGAATATTCAAAATTATTTATCCTGTCGGGACTCGAAGCCTGACGCCTCCAGCGCGCAGCCCATAGCCAGTCACGATAACGACTGAGCTACCCCGGCTCCTTATAGTGAATTCAGTTATGTATACATTTTCCTGCAGACTAAAGCGATGTTTTGATCACTGCTACACTATAATCTCATTCCTGTAATGAAAATGTGCCGCATTATTTTATGTCGTGTTTCGATTCAAGGTAGGAGCAAGAAGTATTTCTCTTCTCCATAGCGTCAAACCGGCTTTGGGGCCCACTCAGCATCCTGCACAATGGGCGCAACATTGTTGTTTATAACCACTTTGCACGGACATCCCAGAAAACAGCCTCTCTATTGTGGGAATGTGTGTTTACAGCGCCGCTGAACAGCAAAGGAAGTTATTCGATTGTTGCTTGCGTATTCGTTGCCGCGGGTCGTTGCCTAGCAATAAAATCTTTTCAGATTTCACTGTTCCGGGTTCCGGGCATCATAACACAATAATTTTATTGGAGAGAAAGATGTTTCTGATAATATTTGAAGATAAGAATATAATACACATTTTATGGTGAGTATATATTTTTTATATGTTAAATTCTTTTGAGATAATTTTAAAAAAAGGGCATTTGTGCTGTGGCATATGGAAATAGGAAGATTACGCCACAAGTTTATAACGTTATGCCTTCGGACTGAGTATGCGAGAACGCGTTATGCCCGAGTTTTGTCTCTTATTTCAACTGTCATATTAATAGATAAATCTGCAAGTTCTATTGTTCTAAGTTATGAAGAGAACAGTTATAGTTCTGCAGGGGAGATAGTGCTGTCGCTTGGAAAGCTTGAAAGAAATAGCAGATGTTTTCTCACGATAAGGTACTGTCGCATGAAACAGTGTATGCCCTCCCATATGTCCTGATACTAGTAGCATTCGCTTTACACTAAAATTCGGAAGCCTGCAAAGAGATGAAGTAAAAAAAATTGTCTTTTTGAATGTGACGCCGTTTAGTCCGGCAGTGACTCAACATGATCGAAGATGAAGCCAGTCAGGCAACCACACAGAGGCAAACATTAATAACAGCAGCTGACTGTTTCTTGTTGGACTTATTTTTCGACCCTGAAAATGGAGGCATTACGTCACTCCGAAACTTCTATTGGACGGTATCACATCATAGAATAAAGTACTTCTCAGATGAATTATAGTCCTTAAAAGGATAATATATGTACAAAATATAGAGCCGGGATAGCTCAGTCGGTATAGCGACTGGCTGCGGACTGAACGACTAGGGATCGGAATTCAAGTCCCGGTAGGGTCAAGAATTTTCACCTCTACATGTCTTCCAGACTGGCTCTGGAGCCCACCCAGCTACCTATCCAATTGGTGCCGGGGGTAAAGCGGTCGAGGCTTGAAGCTGACCACTCCGCTGCAACTAGTGTCGAAGTCAAGGAAATGTGGATCTATACTTCCACTCCCCCATACGTCTTCATAGCGTAGTGCTTAATTAGTTAAGAATAGGAAAAATGTCACGTTTTTATGAGTAAATTATTTTTCCTGTCCATCCTTGTTTATTAACTAACTAACGAACTCCACGGAACCAAGTCGTTCTTGGGAAGCCAACAGTTGCTCATCAATTAAAAAGAAATTCGCCATTTTATGGGACCCAGAAGTTCATTGCCGACTACTGAATAACCCGCCACTGGCCTTATTAAAGCTAAATAATTGTATATTCATGATCGTTACTGAGGATACATTGCGCCTTCTCCGTCCGCATGTAAGCACGGCTGCACAATAGGAGTTTCCCAGTTCCACTGCTCAGAGTGAAGACATGTGTGTGTGAACTGAGCAAGGACAGGGGCTTCATGGGAACCAAAATACACGGGCTTTACTTCTTAGGTAACACAGTAAGAAAAATATAATAGCCATGGTATGACACAATAAGTAGTCACGTGATCATCTGAATAAGAAGTGAAACACGGTACATGAGGTAAGGTAAAAGTAACTCTGTAACAGACCGTGGAGGCCGGTAGGTTTGTGAGACGTCGAGGCTCCAACTTTTCTAGACAGTCGGCTCACAGATGGCGATAAGTTTGTCAGCCTTACACGCTGGCCGCACTTAACCCCCAGGAAGATTCCTGATACTCATTTCTGTTTGAGCTTAAGTCGAACCCACGGCCATAATGCGGCTGGAAGGATTGTAATAACCACCGCTGTGAGAACTTCAAATCCTGTAACCTAGACACCATTATTCCGAGATTCTGACTGGCAAACCCAGCGCTGATGCCTCATGGCTGTTGCACTGACAATTGCTGCTTGTCTGCAGACAACTTCCACTGTCTGACTTCGTGCTGCAAATGATTGGGAATCGATCTAATTTATATATATGTACCTATTAAAATTAAGCTAATTTGTACTCTTCTCCAAGCATAATTAGAATTATCAAGTCAAGGAGGATGAGGTGGGCAGGGTATGTAGCACGAATGGCGGAGAAGAGGAATGCATATAGGATATTGGTGGGAAAGCCAGAAGGAAAGAAACCGCTGGGAAGACTAAGGCGTAGGTGGGTGGATAATATTAAAATGGATCTTAGAGAGATAGGTTGGGATGGTATGGATTGGATTGGTCTGGCTCAGGATAGGGACCAGTGGAGGGCTCTTGTGAACACGGTACTGAACCTTCGGGTTCCATAAAATTTTGGGAACTTCTTGAGTGGCTGCAGATTTGGCTTCTCCTCAAGAAGGGCTCAGCTCCATAAGTAAGTAAGTAAGTAAGTAAGTACCTATTAAAATTATGTTAAGATAAAGATTGAAGAAGTAACAGTTAGTATATGGGTAGAAATTCTAAAGGGTTCTGACGATGGTGTATAACGTTCAGAATTATTGGATTTTTGGGTTGAGTGACTGAAGTTTTCTCTCTCTAAATGAACCATATGAGTGAGTCTGAGGACGGAAGCAGATCCAGTCTCCGAAAAGTTTTGTGTTCTCTAGTATCTAGAATAGTGAACAATGGGCAAAGCCCAAAAACCCAGTAATTTTGAGTTACAGCATGGCTCAGTGTTTTATAATTTCCGAGTTGCCGTTTGTATAGAAAATCCTCCTGCAGCGCACAACATGGAATATAGAAATCAGTCAGTTTTCAGAAGCCGAGTAATGTGTATTTAAAAGGCGTGTCTCACCATTTGCCTACTCCATTTTTTATTCAAAGATGGCGCTTATCTCCGCCCAAGCTTCTGCGGCTTGTATTTTTATAAAGTGGTTCCCACCTAATGAAACTCTGGCATTCTTTTTTCTTGCATCGGAAACAGAAGAAAACTACAGGGGAGAGAACATTTTTCTGAATGCGGAAAGGATCCGCCTTTCCGTTGTGGCCCAGGAATTATTCTCCCTGTTTTGTGAATATTAAGGAGCGAGAGGGAGGAAGGTTGAGACGATTACTCTTTCTATAGTAAAACATTATGGACGTAGGCTCCTAGTTTCGGTAGCTAATTCCGTGCTTTATATAATTTCATATGTTAAGTGGAGCATTAAAATTGAAGGGAAATTTATTTGGGATTTCGGTTTCTGGAAGTGGCAACTACGAAAATGACCTACTGTTTCTTTGTGATGTGAAACGCTGTAGTTTGGTAGATCGGTAGCAGTAAGGTGATTATGAGTTTCAGTCATACAGAATGATGGAATGTTAAGGTTTTTAGTCATTATTTAGTTTTGTGGAATTACTAATTACCCTTCAAGTTTTGTAGACTGTTTTCTTCCAAGTCAGTAGATAGGCGTCATGTATTAGGAGACCGTAATCCGGAAACGTAATCTTATTCCCTGGTAATAATTACCATTTTCACAAGAACCGTATTCAAGTAACGGTTTTGATAAAAAAGAAAGATATGGTTCAATTATAAGTAAAATTCAAAATTTTTAAAATTCAGAATTAATTGTATGTGTGAAACCGAACTGAATAATTAGTTCTGCCCGAATACGTAAGCATATTGTACACAATCTATACGAAATTCATTCGAGTCCATTTGTATTCTTTAATTTTTATCAATTTAAAGCATATTTTTTCCACCACCCGAGGTCAATATTGTCTACCCATAGAGAACATTACACTGGCTACCGACATGCTAGTGTTCCTGCGTTGTAGGTTGCCTGGAGGAAACAGAGTCCCACCGGAAAACATATGGCGCGGAAACTTGTATATAAAAAAATATCCGGTTCTTGGTTCTAAAAACCACTGGTTTTGTCGTGTCTAATAAATGCGAATTATTGAGAAAATTATCCATCAGTCGAATTGGACAAGACAGTTGCAAATGGCGACTGTCTTTCTTTGAATATTGCATATAATGTAGATTTTCTGTTTTTCATTGTTCAGAAATTCTTCTCTTATTTTGGTGAACAGAATTAGTCTTACTGAACAGAAATCCGTATCGCTTGGTTAAACGTCGAAGCGCTAAGTGGTTACAGATGTTGATAGAGACGGAACTTGCAAACGTAGGTGTCAGCCGATATTGATACCGGTGCCAAACCGATATCTCAGTCGACACCAAATTTGGTACCGGTACCAGCCGATATATCATTCGGCACCGAACCTCGCACCGGTGCAAACCGACATCTCAGTCGACACCAAATTTGGTACCGGTACCAGCCGATATATCATTCGGCACCGAACCTCACACCGGTGCAAACCGATATCTCAGTTGACACAAAATTTGGCACAGGCGGCAGTGGTTCGCCTCCAGTCGCACGAAGTGGTGAAATGACTGGAAGGTCAGTTAGTGACTGAAGTGTCACGACGCGATTCGACGTTAAACAAGTGGTATCGTCTCGTCTTGCCGTGTCTGGTTGAAGCCGTAGCGTGACCACCCCTGGCTCGCCGTCCATGCAACAGATGCAACTGCAAGCAGATCACGTGGTCGGGACTCTTTATTTTGAGCTTCACTTCATTCCTCAAAGCTCATTGGTTACTACGAGGTACCAGTAAATAGGTCACACATGGAAATAAAACAGCTCCAATAGGCGTAATAGTTTTTTATGTGTATCACTAGGTAGCAGCATAGTCCAGCTTCATGAGAGTCTAGGTAACATGCGCATGCGCATGTTCAGAGGCTGGTTTCAGTAGTCAATATGGCGACCGTGTTTGAGGGTGTACTCCTGAAGACATCTGTTTTGGGAAAGAGAAACAGTGCAAAGGATATTCATAGAGAAATGTTTCCTGTTTGTCGCGTAAAGCGATCCGCAGCTTGGTCGAGAAATTATCTCAAGGACGTTCGAATTTCGCAGATGATGCCCGACTAGGTCACCCCGTAGAGACTGCGACGATCCGCAGAAAACTTCCAGGCCAACTGGCAAGAGGAGTACTGCTTCATCATGACAATGCCAAACCTTACAGAGCCCGAGCCAACCAGGAGAGAATTCAAGAATTTCAGTGGGAACTTCCTGAACATCCGCCTTAGAGCCTGTACTTCCATCTGTTTGCTCCGCTAAAAACCGCCTTTGTGGCAAACGTTTCGCTGATGACGAAGAAGTAGAAATGGAGGCGTGGAAGTGGCTGAGACAACAGTCAAATAACTTTTATGCTTCGGCTTTCGACACACTAGTAAATCGATGGAAAATTGTATCAATGTTAGTGTAGTATATATCGAGAAATATACGTTTCTTCCGGGTAAGAATATCACATGATCTACATTTTATATCTATTTGTGACCTGTTTCTTGACTCCTCCTCAGGTACACAGAGCCTGCTCTAACTTTAAAAAATCCTCATTTTGTTCATGGAATATATCGTGGATCCCTTACGATACTCATCTTTTCATCAGTGATTATTTTCCCAATAGCTCCAGACTATTAACCGGTTGGTATTTGTACTGAAGACGTGGCGTGTCTTCTATGATGTAGAAACTGAATGTTCATACATAAACTTCAATGCCGGACTGCTTGCTGGAGGTCGGTATCGTCACATGTATGTGTGACTGCAGATGGGGTTCGAACTGGTGAATGGATTTACTGACCGCTTATACATACAACTGAGAACTACGAGTAATTACAGCGCTCCCGCTAAGCTGCTGTGTCTTCACCGTGCATTCCCTGGGCAACGTTTTCTAACAATGGACATTCTTCAACTTCACGCCCTTAGATTGTGTCTTCACAGTCTCCCGTGCAGAACTCTCTCTCAACTCACTTTCTCCTTTGCTTATAACATATCGGCACGTACCACGTAGAAAACACCGTTCTACTATTGTTACGTTTGTGTCCGTTACAGAGGGAAAGTATTTACCGAGCCATTGCCCAGAAACGGCTACGGGGCGGACCACAGAAAACACCGTTCTTCTATTGTTGTGTGCGTGTATGTTTCGAACTTCACCTAGCAACGGCCGTTGTTTACAGAGTCACCGCTTAGCAACGAGTTTATACTGTACCGGTCAACTCGAGCTAGTATTTGCATAGTTTTCTTCAATCCTAGAGCAAATGCTGAATTGGTTCCGAAATTTCACGTTGCACTCCATGCTTTAGATACATCCCCCTGAATGTTGACATGAAAATTCCAAAGGCATGTAAGAAAAAAACTGTTAATTTCCTTTTCTCTGCTCATAGCCTGAAACTGTCCACTTCCCATTCCTTTACCTTCTCCATTTCCCAACGCTTTACCCCTCACTCGATTCTGTTTTCTTCAGAACGAAGCTTAAGTATTGCCTAGGAACCGTCAGAGCCTCCCCCCCCCCCNAATTAATTAAATAATTTTCCTGGGGAGTAAAGCGCGGCCGGCGCGTAAGGCTGACAACCTTACTGCCATCTTTGAGTCGATTGTCTAGATAAGGTGGGACCCTCAACGTCTCACAACCCTATGGGTCTTCACGGCCTGGTACAGGGATAGCTTTACTTTTTTTTTTTTTACTTTTACTCTGATATTCTGAGGAAGAGGCCGATACTGATAACCGTGAATTGATGGAAGGTACACGTGATTGCAGTAACGACGTATGTGACTCTTTTCCTCAGACCAGAAGGTAGCAGATGTCTCCGCTGCACTGCGATGTCGCTGCTAGCAGCTGTTCTCCTTAAGGCGCACTGTCTTACGCACAATTACCCCTATGATCACTACAAATTACCCTAAATTTACGCCAGTTATGAACACAGAAAGCCGTCCCTGTACTTAATTACCACGCCCTGAAGACTAGGGCGAATGGGGTTATAACTCCGAGCTAATTTGCATCAGTAACAGCTGGAGCTGAACGGTTAGCACATTCTCTCTGAGGCACTACCGGACACTATTCAGTTCTCTAAAGTGGTTATGTCACCTGAGTATACAGCATAGTTAAATACGAATAAGATAAAAATGCACTTATAACTGGGCTTGATTCATTAAACATCAGGCCATGAAGACATATGGATGAGCAGAGGAGTAGCTCCACCAATCTTAACTACAGCACCAGATGGAAGTAAATAATAAGGTTTATCCCCAGGTCGGTTTACCCACGAGGAAACAATTTTCAGTATAAAAATGAATATAAGATTTGTTGAGCTCCAATGTCGGTCTCGATTATATAGAAAGAGAAAAATCTCGTAGCCCTACGAGGAATCGAACCTCAGTCCCTCAGTCGTCTAGTCTGTAGCCCAGCCGTTATTTTGGATGGCCTCTCTGAATTGTCCGGTATGTATAGTTAACAATTTATAAACAAGAAGTTCTGAGGACGAACCGCCCACGTAGAAAACGCCACTTCCAAAAATGATTGAATGAAATGTGATATGACGCCTGAATGCTGGAATAGTGGCCCCAGAAGAGATGGTCATTCCTAAGAAAAGTCTCGGTAAAGACGTTCTCGAGGCGACGAATAAACACGCAAAAATATAACTGTTGCAGCGGAAACGTGTTTACTGAGCAGTTCCCTAGCAACCTTAGGAGGGACACACAGACAGCAAGGTCATCTCATGAGCCTCCTTTTATTTTTTCAAAGTAAGGAATTTATGTCGCCAGTTTTGCAGCTGTTCAACAACTCAGCATTGTATGGAACCCGAAATTTCATTACCGTGATCACAAAATACAGCCACTGGTCCGTACCCTAAACTACATAAATCCAGTTCATACCACTTCAGCCTATCTAAGATCAATTTTGATATTATCCACCCACCCGCGTCTTGGACTTCCTAGTGGTCTTTTTCCTTTTGGCTTTCCCACCAATATACTATATGCTATATGCCCTACCCATCTCATCCTCCTTGGCTTATTAATAAGGTAAAAGTATCCCTGTAACAGGCCGTGGAGGCCCGTACTATTATGGGACGTCGACGCTCCCATATTTCCTAGACAGTGTGCTTACAGATGGCGCTGAGTTTGTCAGCCTTACGAGCCGACCGCCCTTTATCCCCTCAGGAATAATATTCCTCGTACTCAATTCTGTTAGAGGCTGAGTCGACCCCAGGGCCATAGAGCGGCTGGAAGGATTAGGTCAATTGAAAAAATCCGCCTCATCGGGATTCCTTGGCTTTTTAGTATCTGCATTAATTCATTGTTCCATGCTATATGCTGTAATGTTTTCACAATGAGGAGTACAGCACCCTTCCCCTCCCCCAATCCAGCATCACTGTTAAAAAGTCAGCGTACGTACCCCCTTCTTTTGTGCAGCATGTGAGGCCGGCGACAGCATAACCGAACTGTGTGTGTGTGTGTTTGTGTGTGTGTGTTTGTGTTTGTGTGTTTGTATGTGTTTGTGTGTTTGTATGTGTTTGTGTGTGTGTGTGTTTGTGTGTGTGTGTTTGTATGTGTTTGTGTGTTTGTGTGTGTGTGTGTGTGCGTGTGTGTGCGCGCGCGCGGTGCGATAGTAACATTTTTCCTGATATGCCTCGTTCCATGCAGAATGGTCAATGCACTGCTGGGAGTAGTTAGATCTGTTTAATTTTGATCCCCATTCAGAACTGTGATTGGTCTAGTCACGCACTAAAGTCGCTCGTGAGTTTGTTTCTTGGAGACGCCCAAGCAGTGCTCCCTATATCACTGTATCGGGAGTCGGTTAAATTGTAGACACGAATGAATGAATTATAAATGGGCTCGTTTAAAGAAGCGTGAACATTGAACTGATTGGGGGTGTCTCACACACGGCAGACGTGCATGCTTACGTCTTTCTTCGAAAGGGATTGTGTAAAATCAATTGAGAAGCTTATGCAAATGAAGAAAGTTACCGGGGAATCAAATTGAGACGTGTGCTCGGCTAGATACAGTCTTGTAATTGGAACAGAGCAGGGGTTACCAAAGTATGGTCACAGTGCAGGGATGACTTGTAAGACACGCTTTTGGATTTGAGGATTGGATTTATTGACACATTATACACGCAACTCCGTACCACAGGCAATACAGAGCTATCACTGATCTACGCACTTTACAGTTCACCGTTACACACGCACTATGATTATCAGCCTTCATTAGTCGTATCCTGGTAACGGATTTATATCCGTCTAATTGTAACTTCAAATAACACATGAATTCTTCATTTATTGTCATTTCTTCTCAATTATCTTCGACTGGCATCTCCAGAACTCGACCCAATTCTCGACAACTTACTCAAAAGAAATCTTTTTCAACTGAACTCTCTCAACATCTGACAACATCCAGCTGCTCCCTTGGAACTTCACGCTATATAGCCTAGGGGGCGGACCCCACGGAAAACACCGTCTTCTATTATCCTATATTGTTTTAGGCATGTTTACTGACCCGTTTTCTAGCAATGGACGCCCTATTGTTGCGCGCGTTGGCTTCCAGGATAATGTGTTTACCGAGTCGTTGCCTAGCAATAGGCCTGTACATCACCATATACGTGTATAATAGAGGGAATAACCAAAATATTTTTAACGTCACGCTAGTCTCCTAAATCTGTCTTCGCTCTCAAACACTGGGATCGTGGGTTCGAATTCCGCTCGAAGCTTGGATGTCTGGCTGGGTTTATTCTGTGTTTGTGTTGTTCTGTATGTAGGTAGGGGCCTTGCGACGTGCTGACCACTCCTCCAAGAAGACCTACCGACTGTTATAGGATTAAGAGACAGAAGTGAAACAAATAATTCCACGGATGCCGTACGCTCCCACGTGGGAACAACAGAAAGAGAGAGAGAGTCTCCTGAAGCTTTTCTTCTAGGCACTTTTCCTTGTTTATTTATTGTCAATGCAATGACATGGTCGGTAACTGAGACAATGTCGCGTAGGTGGGGAACCGTGAAGTGGGAAGGGTGTAGGACGAAGCGGTCGTGGCCTCATTCGAGGCAGCGATTTTGTTGGTGAACTGAAGAAAACCACGAATGACCTCAGTCTGGATAGTTGGTGCTCCTGTTCAGGTACGAACAAGGCACTCACTCGCTTCCCTGTTCAGAAATTTCTGATATTGACATCAAGACAAATTAAGAACCGCTTAAAAACTTAACCAAAAGCAAAAGTGTTTTAATGTCCCTCGTGAATGCATGTGTTACTAGCGCTAAATATTTGTGCGGAGAATATCTGAACTTCAGTAATACTGTCTGCATAATCTATGCGTGGCCAGACTCCTTAGGACGGTATGAGTGTAAGTAGTGTAACGACTGAGTGTTCTTTGTGATTGGAAGACCTACGTAATATAAACATAATGCTCTACGGCATCTTTGTGAGTGTCCAGTGTGTAATCATATTTCTGCATTGGAGAAAGCAGTCTTCTGGGATGTGGCACCGTGTGGATGTGGTTGTGTTAACACCACATCTACACGGTGCCACATCCCAGAAGACCGCTTACTTCATAGTCACGGCCGTGGAAACCTAAAATCTTACATACTTCTGCGTTACCTGTGCATAAGTGCACATATTTTGACGTATAGAAACATTGCTAGGCAACGGCTTGCTAAACACATTCCCGCAGGAGCCAACGCTTGCAACAATAAGACGTCTATTGCTCGGCAACGGATCAGTAAATAAGCCTTCTCAACATTAGAGGGGTTGTGTATTCTGCGTATTCCGTACCGAGGGGTTATAAAGGGACAGATAAAGTCGTTTCAATGAAACCCGTGTGGAGGCGGGGTCGAATACCTACACCGTGACTCTGCGAGTCGTAGGAGGCGACGAAAAGAGTAGTCTCAAATCTGAGACAGTGAAATATGGTTACAAGTCCCAAGGGACTCGGACCCGAGAAAGACTGCGCTGGCAAGGACCAGCAGCATATACAAAAGACAGACCCGTCCTCTCATCAGAAAGGGCGCCCCACAAAAACAAGATCGTAACTGTCAAACAATAATAAATATCTGGTCATGAGCCCCAGGTTGGGCTCGACACCAAGACTTACTGACTGACTGACCGTCAGTCGCAATGTGACTTTGACCTTGACTTTGACGTTTGAATGAGTTATCAAGAAATGGGTCGAGTTCTGGAGACGGCAGTCTAAGGTGACTGAGAAGAATGGCAAGAAAGGAATTAGACCGTGAGAAGAAAACTTCATTTGTGATTCGAAGTGACAGTGAGACGGTTATAAATCCGTTTCCAGAATACGGCTAGTGAAGACTGAGAACCCTAGAGCTTGTGCAAACGGTGAACTGTAAAATGTGTAGATCAGCGATAGCGCTGCATTGCCTGTAGTCACGAGCTGAGTGTATAAATAAATAAATATTATATAAATCCAACCAGCCAATTCAGAACTCGTCTATAAGTCACGCACACCCTCATACACGTGCCAGTATTGTAACAAGATTCCTCTTCAGTCCGTTTTTGATTGTAAAAACCTACATAATTAAATAGGAATCCTCTGCACAGTCTCCAATGTCTAATCAGATTTCTGTATTGTCTCTGTTCGTGAGTGTAAATATTGTAACGAGAAACAAGTGTAACTAGGATCATCATCCTCTTGGTGAGTGTACGGGGTGTGAAACCTCCAACATAATACGAACCTTGGATGCAATTCGATCCCGTGAAGAAATGAGTGACGGAGCAGAGGTCGCGGGTGCCGCTTGTATTTGTCAGCCTGTCACATCATAGGAATGCTCATTTCATTATGGCCGCCAGCGGCTGTCGGAACATTTTTAAAGCAGTCTTGCTTCAACATTACAGCAAATAATTAATTAGGCTGACGGCGGCCTCTGTTTCATGTGACTTCCAGCAATGAATTAGCAGAGAGCTGGGCCACATCTCAGCCAGATTGGTACCTGGGAAATGAGTGTGATCAGTTGGTGCGAAACACACTCGTTGGATCCTGCAGAACTGATCGTCTCTCTCCTGTTTTCGACTTCTAGAGATGATGGACATGAAGGGCTATGAAGATTCTTGGCTCATTAGCAGAGATCGGGTTAGGAACAGTAAGCGTGGTATAATTCTGACGCGTTCGCTCGCCTTTGTTTAATTATCTCGAAAACTTCAGGTTTTACAAAAATTTATATAGGAGAGAAAACGTGTATTTCACTCTTCTTCCAAACTTGCATGTCGAATGGTCGATCACAGTGGCCGCGCGGACTGAGACATGAACTGTCTTCACCCGCTCAAACATTGAGATCGTGGATTCGAATCCCACTGAGGCACGGATGTCTGTATGTGTTTATTCTGTTTGTCTTTTTCTATGTGTAGGTAGCGGCCTTGATATGGGCTGATCCCCCGTCCAAGGAGTCCGACCGACTGTGTAAAAAGCTCAAGAAACTGAAAGTCCGCCAGCGTCCAACAGAAAAGGGGCTTAGACCTTAGACCGTGCGGCCACTGTGATCCTCCGCCCCGTATCATGTCTGCGGTTGAATGGGGGCAGACTGGTACATAAAATGCGATATTGTGTTTATCAAATTTGAAGTAAATATTCATATTGTAGGCTTTCCGTTTGTGACGACTTTTCTGTATTACCAGTTTGCAAGGGGTCACTGTACAGAAGGCTAACTGCTCGTAAATATCTAACTACGTTGAGCTCAACCGTCCTTGAGAAGCCGCCTGTCGCAAAACCACTCAAGAATATCCAAAAATTTTGTGGAGCCGGAAGTTCATTACCGTATTCACGAGATCTTATTATGAGTCCCTATCCCGAGCCAAATTAATCCAGTCCATACCACCCCATCCTATCTCTCTAAGATTCATTTTAAAATTATCATTCGCCTACGTGTAAGTCCCCCTAGTGGCCTCTTCCTTATGACTTTCCCACCGAAAACTTACATGCTTTCCTTTTCTCTCCATGCGTGCTACATACCTTGTTCACCTCATCCGCCTTGAGACGATCATTCTAATTCTTATACAGACGACTACTGTATGAGTTACAGTTTCTAAATACAGATTGTTCATAATTTTTTTAGAGCCGGGCTAGTGCAGTCGGTATAGAGTCTAGCTACGGGCTGGACAATAGAGAGGTCGGAGTTTGAGTCCCGGTAGGGGTAAGAATTTTCACTTCTTTTCGTCGTCCAGACCGGCTCTGGGGTCCACATAGCCTGCTATCTAGTGGGGACCGGGGGTAAAGCGTCCGGGGCGTGAAGCTGAGCACTCACCCCCAACTAGTGCCGAAGTCAAGAAAACATAGATCTATACAACAACTCCCCCATACGCCTTCATGTCATAGTGCTTAACTAGTTAAGCACGGAGACAATTTTAACTTTATAATTTCCTGGAATTTAAGAGGCCGCTGCTAAGAAATGCCAGTTTCAGTTGTAGCTCAGGTGCTCAGTTCTTGCGGTCCTGTGTTGCAGCTTGAAGCCGCCCCCGAAGGACGGCGTCACGAAGAGCAATCCAAGTAAGCGACACCGGGAGCGGCTGAACGCTGAACTGGACACTTTGGCCAGCCTCTTACCATTCGAGCAGAATATCCTCTCCAAGCTCGATCGCCTCTCGATCCTGCGGCTGTCCGTCAGCTACCTCCGGACCAAAAGTTACTTTCAAGGTACGTTACGTGTTTCTGTTATGATGAAAATGGAGTGGGGCAGTTGCTTGGGAAGATCTGAAGACTAAGGAAAATGAAAGATAATGTGGCAAGTACTCGTATATGCTGAGGTTTTTGGAAATGCTATCCTGAAGAGGGGTCGGCCCGACTTCACTGGGAGGTGCGGCCGAATCTTCTGCCCACTTGTTAGCTCGCAACAGGAATTCGCTGGACTACCAATTCAGAAACCACAACAGAGATGAAGTGTTTTGTGTTATGAATTGTTAACACAAACCTGTATTAGAGTTTTGGCAACATTCATGTATTGCAACAAAATGAATTTTTCGAATTGTTCTGTTAGGCCTATATCGTTGCATATTTTATCTTATATCTGAAAATGGGAGCTCATTTTGTGACCGAAATACTCAGAATTACCCGAGATAAAAATTGTTATGAATCATATTTCTGTAAGGTTAATATTACAGTTTTATAAGGAATGGAAGCTGTTATTCAACATTTAGTATTTCATATACAGACAGACGCTGTTCTTATGAATTGTTACTTTTCTGGAGAGGGTACGTAAAGCGAACCGCCATTATCCATAGACACAATGTTATAAATTGAGGTTACTTTCCTTAAGGACCAATAAATGACAGAGGGGGGATTCACTAATTTTATGGCCTGAAACGTAACTTAAAGGCAAGGGAGATGTATTAGAAAATTTTAAAGTCATTAGTGACACTTGCATGCTACAAAACACCAGTAGAACAGAACTCTTCAACTTATGAGACATGACTACTAGGGTATCACTTACTTACTTATGCAGCTGAGCCTTTCTTGAGGAGCCACCAATTCTACAGCTACTCAAGAATTTCCCAGCATTTTATGGACCCGAAGGTTCATTACCTTGTTCACAAGAGCCCTCCACTGGTCCCTATCCTAAGCCAGACAATCCAAACTATACCATCCCAAACTATCTCTCTAAGATACATTTTAATATTGTCCACCCACCTACGCCTTGGTCTTCCCAGTGGTATCTTTCCTTCTGGCTTTCCCACCAATATCCTATATGCAGTCCTTTTCTCCTCCATTCGTGCTACATGACCTTCCCACCTCATCCTCCTTATCTTGATCATTCTAATTATACTTGGAGAAGAGTACAAGTTATGAAGCTCCTCATTATGCAGTTTGCTACAACCTCCTGTCACTTCATCCCTCTTTGGTCCAAATATTCTCCTCAGCACCCTGTTTTCAAACACCCTCAGTCTATGTTCCTTCCTTAATGTCAGAGACCAAGTTTCACATCCATACAGAACCACAAGCAAAATTATAGTTTTATATATTCTAATTTTTATGTTTTTGGACAGCAGACGAGAAGACAAAAGTTTCTCGACTGAATAGTAGTAAGCATTGCCCGAGTTCAATCGCCTCCTAATTTCCTCCTTTACTGGGGCACAAATCACAAAATTATTAACAAAATATACAGGAAAATCTTATATATGTATACCTCGTATAAGATGCAGAGCGGAGCACAGGATATTGCCATCTTCTTTCTCCGTTTCCGTTCGCACGTGTTCGTTTTTGTTCGGAAGGGATTTCGAATGAGCGAGATGGCGTTCGGTTTACGAGCCGAACCAAGGGCCCATATAAACCTGTATCGTTGCCTGTTTATGTGGTACACCCTGAGCAGTGTCAGCTGCCTTCCCTTCACCGTTTCATAGTGGTATATAGCATAACGCTTCCTCTCAATCCTGATGACGCAACGAGGAAGACGTATGGGAGAGTGAAGTTATAGCTCCACGCATTCTGAGCATCAACTTTAACTGTAGGTGAATGGTGAGCTTTACAACACAGCCTCTATATTCCTGGGGGTACGCGGTAACGTATTTGGTTGAGGCACTGTGCTACAAGACGGAAAGACGCGGGTTCGACTCCCGGTAAGGTCGTTGGATTTTTCAAATGACTTAATCCTTCCAGCCGCATTATGGCCCTGGGGCGTCTCCTATAATAGAAATGAGTACCAGGAATCTTCCTGGGGTAAAGTGCGGCCAACGCGTAAGGCTGACAACCTCACAGTCATCTGTGAGCCAGTTGTCTAGAAAATGTGGGAACCTCGACGTCTCACAGCGCTATGGGCCTACACGGCATGTCGCAAGGATAGCTTTACCTTCACCTTTCTTTACTGTCGGGGAGAGAACACATGGTACCCGCTTGGTAGGAAACTCTGTGGCCTCCAGTGCCTGTTTCGACGCCGTGGAAACAGAAAAATTTGTACCCTTGCTGGGAATCCAACCCTGCTCAAAATGGTTCAGCTAGCGGCATGTACAGCAGAATAATTAACCATCGGGCTGATTGTTCCCGTAATAATCTCTGTCCATTTACGTACAAGCTATGAGTTCCCTATTGGTCAGACTATCTTTTCCATCTTTTTAAGTTTATATGACGGACTGGATACAAGCACAGTAATATTTAATTTGAATTATGAACAGAGATACGCTGTAATGTGACCTGGATCTGTTCCTTGCCGCACGCAACACGCTCATTAATATCACAAAAAGTTCAAATAGCGGACACAATTTTTGGAGATTAATTTAAATTAAAAGTGTGTGCATCATATCTTCTGTCTAGGTAATGCGTTTAGAAGCCAGTTGGAGCATCGTATCGCATTGGAGTTCCTCATTTTTACCCTTTGAGGACTGAATTTCTTCTAAGATATATATAGAAATTGTTTCGTACCTCACAGGAAACATATTACGTCTCCGCTACAAAAACCAATCGGTTAATGCTGTAGGGAAACAGCCGCTGTTTACTGTGAGAGCCATACGGAACACACAGATACACTCTGTGGGCAGAATGCAGAGTTTTAGCGTGTTAAATAGGTTGTACATATAGTAATCAGTGCCCTTTAAAAAGGTTAAGCTAGTTCATTCGGTGACTGTAAAACAAACCATATGAGGGTATAAATATATGTGAAATATTGCATATTTATTGTTATGCCTTATATTTAATATTTTATATTAGAAATGTCATGAGCTGATTAACAAATAAAGAGGCTCTCACTATTTTGCCGTCACGTACTTCGTTATAGTATATGTTACCAGTCATTAGTGATAAAATTAGTTATGAATAGGAGCAGAAGCTGACAGTGGAAGGTACGCTAGAAATGTGAATTGACGATAGAAGCTGTAAAATTAAGTTTGCATCGTTGACATATGCCTAATATGCCTCAGCACAAAATACTGTGACAGATTTTGATCGAAGCATTGCTAGGCAACGACTCGGTAAACACTTTCCAACATGCAACAATATAGGGGAATCTGTTTTCTATGTGGTCTGCGCGAAGCAACAGTAGAACAGCGGGTTTATGTAATCCGTTTCTAAGCAATGGCTCGGTAAACACATTTCCGCTTATCGGACCTTGCTATGCAATGCGGTGACGTCATCAACAATAGAACGGTATTTTCCGTGGGGTCTGTGCATAGTGTTTATGACAGAAGTGAATTCAGAAGCAAGTTCAGTTCATGGCAAGACATAGCCACGGGAAGACCGTAGTCGGCCTGTGGAGACCTTGGGTGTTGTGTGTCAGTGATATCTGGAATGTGACCTTTATAGTTCCTGTGTTAAACTCCGTTGCCAGGAAACGGATAGGGAAAACCTTTCCAGAGGTATAGCTATTGCTGAGATATGTTACCTATCAAACGACTAGTGTAAGCAAATATAAAAAAAAACTTCGTTGTTTTAGTCCTCAAGTGAACTACACTAACGAGCAACCGCCGCTTGTCGACGAAGATAGTGTCAATTTTAGCGGATAGAGGGTGTCGTGTGGTCAGCGCATCGAATCCCCACGGCCGTTAACCTCGGTTTTCTAGACCGGAGCCGCTATTTCCTTCAAATAGCTCCTCAGTTATCCTCACGAGGCTGAGTGGACTCCGTTCCAGACCCACTACTTCTCAGAAAATCTGGTAGCGCCGGGAATCGAACCCGGACGTCTGGATCTCTAGCCAGGAACTCTGACCACTAGACCACAGAGATTTTATTTATGTGTTATAATTAGAGTAATCTTAAAAGTGTTATAATTGTTTGTAGTTATGACTAGTGAATATGCAAGTAAATCGACTCGCCAATCAAAAGCCGCGTTTTTAGTCACCAATACACGTGACAGTAAGTTCTAAATGCGAGCTAATAAGTCCTGTTCCATTTTGTTAATATCACCCTCGTCCATACTTGTTCATTTTAATGATATGTGAAATGAGACGACTGTTCGTTTGTACCTCCTGTTCTAATGTCAGTTATTTCCCCACCGTAAGTTTTTTGTATTATTCCTTTACAGGAATAAGACGAGGAAGTGCTCACACGTGATCGGTTGGCTGTTACAGCTTGCAGCTTGTATCTTGAGTGACACTATGTTTTTTGTCGTCCATGTTAGACGTTTATGATAATTGCCCCATTAGGGAGACGGAATAGTAATTAGGTAACTGCAATTATATTCTTTCCAAGTCTCAACTCCGTATTGCCTCAAAGAATGTGGGTACTTCGGTTGGTAAAGGAGACACTTGTCTAGTGTGGCACGCGGATGAGGCCCTATGCTACATGCCGGAAGGTTGGGGGTTCGATTCCCGATGAGGTCACTGGATTTTTCAATTGCCCCAATCCTTCCAGCCGCAATATCGCCCTGGATTCGACTCAGTTTCTAACAGAAACGAGTACCAGGAATCTTCCTGGGCTGTAAAGGGAGGCCTGCGCGTAAGGCTGACAACCTCACTGCCATCTGTGAGCTGATTATCTCACAACACAAACCGTCAGCGAGAGCTAAGACCAAACGTTCAAAACTCGACACATGTGAGGCCTTGCACCAGAGAATTAACAGTTTAATGTTTCGTCTTTGCTCTCGCAGATGGTTTGTCATGTTTTCGGTTTATATAAGGGAACGGCACTTAATATATTTATGCCCATAAACACATCATTTTTGTGATCCAAGAAAAATTGTATTTATTATACAAAACTCCCGATCTTCAAGAATACAAAACACACCAAAGGAGTTACATAAATTAAATATTTTGTCTTTAAAAGAACATTTTTTGACGAATGGCAAATGCGCAATCTTACAGGTAGTGTCCTCTAAGAATGCGCAACATGTCCTTTAAGAATACGCGTTTTTTTTATTGCTAGTGCGGTGGGACTAAGTCTCTTGTACTGCGGCCACTTCTGGCCTATTGTACCAGCCCCAGATGATAGGTGAGTGTGATTGTGGAGCAATTGGTGGAATGAAGATTGGCAGGGGAAACCGAAGTACTCGAAGAAAACCTGTCCCAGCGCCACTTTGTCCACCACAAAACTCACTTGACCAGAGCCGGGATCGAACCCGGGCCGCCGCGGTGGGAAGCCAGCGACTAACCGCTTGAGCTATGGAGCGGCCCCTAAGAATTCTTTTTAATCAGATGAATTCCCGTTGTCTCGAATGGACGTACTGCTATTTTCATGTTTGCCTCTCTCTCGTAGGCTGATCTGAAGATTCTGGCAAAGTTGGTCTGAGCAATTGCAGTGTCAGGATGGTTCACTAGCCACCTGTCAGCCTCTTGGGCGTAGGCTTCCTTCAGAGGCCCGAAAAAGCCAACATCTGAAGGCTGAAGCTTGTGGCTTGCATGCGGTGGTAAAGACAGAAGAGTTATACGATGTTCCCTACAGAAGAGAACAGCTTCAGTACTGCAATGGGCGTTCAGTCTTACAGACGTCTACGTAGTTCCACCTTTTAGCCAATAGCTGGGAGGCGCCTTCACGCAGGCCAACAGCGAGTAGTTCACATCTTAGGTTGTGTGTTCACCTTGCAACAGGAATATTTATATCCAAGAAAATATTATTAAGATGTGCAAGAAAGCTTGCCTTCTTAATATTCAGATTTATATCAAGATTAATGAATTGTTATTCTTACCTGATAAATCTTTATTAAACCACGTTCAGGAAAATTCTTAACACCATTGAAGAGTACCTCACGAGCTTCGTCTCTTGACAGAATGGCGCCAGTGAGCAGTGCTGCCAACTATAAGAAAATGCCACTGCGCAATCTTAAGTGCCTTTTCCCTACCTTATCTTGTGATGGTTCAGGTGTCCGGAGATAGGGACTAGCTCCATCGATTTGGTCCGACTAAGTAGGTTTTACCTGAAGACGGAGATAGAATCCAGCCTCTGAAACGTTGTGTTTTGAAATATAATCAGAACGATGGATAATGTCCGGAAACATAATATTTGTACTAACGCAGCCTCGTCACATACTTTTAGATCTTATTATTCCAGAGGTAGGCTCTGAGATGGCGGGAAATGCTCACCTTGAAACGAATGCGTGTAATTGCATCTCTCTGTTATTTGTATTGGAAAGTAGACCATGATAACAGCTTTCCGCTTCCGAGGCTTGGAACACTTTGACGGTTGTTACAGACCAGTAATTAGGGCGGTGATCTATCCATGACAACCATAGACGAACATTCATTAAGAATTTGCTACAGCCGTCTTGTCTCTGCATATGTTTTCCATTTTTTAAATATAATCATTCTCATAAAAGAGCTTTGTGCGTGAAATAGTCCTACATCTTCCTTAATATGGGGTTTTTATTCCTCCAGTAGCCATGCAATTTACCTATTGGTATTCAGGGTTTCAAATGATAGGTTCTCTTCTGCGTTTTTGTTCACAAATGGCCCATGGCTGGAGATCTGTTCAGTTGCTGTTGACCGTGTATTTTTCGCTTAAAATTTATCTTTATTAAATAAAACTCTTTCTATCATACTCTGAAATTATTTAAATGGCTTCCTACTCGGGAAACACAATGGAATTATAATCAGACAAGTGAGAAGCATTTGAAAATCTTGGAAACCTGTATTTTTCGATTTTCTTTTTGCATATAGCATGTAGTATGAGAAACTGTATATAAGTAGAGTTGTCCCATCATTAATCAATACACTATGATGATGGATGTTGGAGTGGAGTTGTAGCTCCATATATTTTTAATATCTGCAAGAGATTATTATTATTATTATTATTATTTATTTATTTATTTAAACTGAAAATGGGGTTTTGCCCGGCGGCAGTGATACTACAATAAGACACAACACAAATACACACATCACACAAAATAACTCACCACACTCAAACAAAACACAACACACAAATCTACACAAACAACAAAGGACNAAAGATAATGCACAAATCAGACAGATATCAGCGAAGTAGATTCCAATAAACCGAAACCGGTTAGTAACGACGAAAAGAACAATTGGGAAGACTCGTGGTTTTAAATTTTAAACTAGATGCAGTGTAACAGCTACGTAAGTGCATACACCTGATGATGGCCGTTTGCGGCCGAAACATGTAGTGTAGAAGAGGGCAAGACAAAAGAACTACAATAAATTGTTGCACTTGGGACGGTGTTTATGTCATATATGCAATTACAACTATAATAGACGAAATATTTTATGCGAACTGAGACAGAAAAGTCTGTTCTTACCCCAGTAAATGATTACTTTTCTTGTTAATGTAACAATATATATCTGCGGAAGCTTTCAGAACTAAATAATACTCGACATAAGAAATTTATTTTTACTGACGCGAGTAAAGAATTGAATCACATTCAAAAAGTCTGCGGCAATTCTTACACATCACTTTAGCGTCTGTGGCTACCGTTCTTGGTGGAGAGATTAACGATTGAATTTCATATCTTCAGCGCCTTTTATTACGCCATCTTTGTTAAACAAGAACACTCTCCCACGTAATGTCAGGCTCTCTTATTTTATAATCCTCTGCTCTTTATCCATTGTACGTTACATTAACCCCCTTTACGTACATCCCTCTCATTATTCAGTTCATTCATCACCTCTGTTTCTTACCACGTCACTCCAAAGTAACCTTATTTCTCGTGTTCTGGCCTCTGAAACACAATTTCTCTCGACTTTAAATAAAAACCGTTATTACAATGTAAATATACCACTAATGATTTCTTCACAATAAAGAGACCATTATGCAACTACTACGTTCTTCCTCTACGCTTCATACTCATCCCGGCACTGCTGTACTGCACTGCGCTGCATTGAACTTCGTGTGACAGAATGATGGATCACGGGAATGTCGACAAACTTGCCTCGTGCTGAACCTCTCTCTTCTCCCGTTCCTTTTGACCGTGCGTTCGTGCGATTCGCTTACATTATTTATAAGCAGGGCGAGGGGTTGTCCAGGTATGGCCAGCACCGTGTTCGTAGCACAAGTGGGAAACGGCTTTCACGCGATTCTGAGCCAAACCAAACTGGACGGCGTAAGTTAGAGCTGCTGAAATTTACGTTTGCGGTCAATATAAAGTTCTGACATATTTTCAACCGAGAAACGTGAAACCTAAACTAAAAGTATTACAGAAATTGCTATTTGTGATTTAAGGATGCGACAATAACTGTGATCGCCATATGATTTGACGTTAAGTAACTTTCACTTACCCACAGAATGGATTTTGGACCTTACGTGATTCTTGAGATAAACGTCAATTGTTTCATCAAGTTCTACTGACCAAATCGTCTTCGTAACAGAAATAAAATAACGTGCTTGAGATGCCCGCGGTATTGTGCAGCAAGACTATGGTCTTGTGAGACTTGAAGCCGTATAGTCTGGTAGACAGGCTCCAACACACTGCCTCAGTATTTTTGGTACAATAAATTGTACTGCGGATGGAAGTAGCTGGCTCTTCAGAAATATCGATACGTATCTACCAGACCACACGGCGTCACTTCACATTTTAAAGTGGCAAATGCTGCCAACGTAACAGTGTCTGATACTCACTGATCTCTTCATTGAGACTTCACTCAGCTCTGAAGCATCTGAGTTTCAGCCGTTATTTTTATTGCTAGTGGGGTGGGACTAAGTCCCTTGTACTGCGGCCACTTCTGGCCTATTGTACCAGCCCCAGATGATAGGTGAGGGTGATTGTGGAGCAATTGGTGGAATGAAGATTGGCAGGGGAAACCGAAGTACTCGGAGAAAACCTGCCTCAGCGCTACTTTGTCCACCACAAATCCCACTTGACCAGACTTGGGATCGAACCCGTGCCGCCGCGGTGGGAAGCCAGCGACTAACCGCTTGAGCTATGGCGCGGCCAGTTTCAGCCGTTACTTCTCCTTCAGGGTCTGTGGCGGATGTTTTAATGGGGCATATCTCGCCCGACACGGCTCTGTGAGGTATCGTACACAAATCCAAAGATGTCCCTATACTTATTCTGAGGTATAGTTCACGCGTTTTTAACCTTGATATTAGATGGTGGTGGGACCGCCTCTATGGTCTAATGGTCAGAGTTCCTGGCTACAGATCCAGATGTCCCGGGTTCGATTCGCGGTTCTACCAGATTTTCTGAGAAGCAGTGGATCTGGAACAGTGTCCACTCAGCCGAAATTAACGGCCGTGTGGATTCTTTGCGCCGACCACGCGACACCCTCTATCCACCAAGTTGGCACAAACTTCGCCGACAAGCGGCGGTCTCTCGGTCGGTATAGTTCGCTTGCGGACTACAGGCCACGGAGTTTTTTTTAGTGGTCGGCTTAAACCCGTGGCCGCTTTATTCCAAGGGAAAGAATCCCCCGATAGCCACTAGATTGGAAGTTAGGTGGATCCCAGAGCATGTATGGATGTTATGGAGAAGATAAAAATTTGTTGTCCCTGTCAGAAATCGAACCCTGCTTCCTAGTCCGTCCACCCTGAGGCCGTCTTTATATCTGATGCGAAATAGAATGGCACCTCTAAGTCTCAGGCATAGTGATGGGTGGCGTTAGTTCACTATCCTATTGTCACGTGATAGAGGGACTAAAGACATTGTTTTTTATTCGCTTAGTGGGGGGTGGAGTCCAACTGGGTCCACTCGGCACGGCGGCCACTGATTGGCCTAAAAGACGGGGTTTGGATTGGTAATTGGATTTATTGAACACTTACAGATCATAACTACAAGTAACTATAGCCCTATCGCTAATTCACACACTCAGCGGCTCACCACAGCACGTACTAAGTCTTCCCAGTGTGATCTGGTTCATCCTGGTCCCTCACATTTTTCTTTTTCCCCTTGGCACTACAGCCCCAGTGGGCCTAAGCCTACCTCCATGAACTTCTCCGTTCACTTCGGTTTTTCTCGATCTTACACATTCGGTAGGACCCCTTGGGCGGGTGATCACCTCGTCGCAAGGCCTCTACCTGTACACAAACACAGAAAATGGCACACACACAACATTAGAAATATTATAGAAGGTTATCAGCTCCGTCCAGTATGACTGATAACTTCTTTTCTTTTTTAATCTTTCATCCTTGACATGTTTCGGTCTGAGAGACCATCTTCAGAAGTGTATATACCAATACGGGCAGAAACTACTATTGCATTGTGATTGGTCAGTATCAGTACATACATACAATATCGTTACAATGCTATGAATATAAAATCTGACCCTTTAACAGCTACAGCGATGTGCATGAATTTATTAAAATATTTATAAATTATTATAATTACTTTATTTTCAAGTTCGGTTTAGAAAAACTTTGTTAAAATCTAGGACCAATTTGATTCGGGTCCTTTATACTGCTTCTCTTTAAAGGAAGTTGAGTGGTTCTGTTGTTCGGGCCACGCCATGTTGTTATATGTAAATGATTAGAGCAACCGAAACCTCAAATGAACGTAGCCTACGGCTTATCTGCAATGTACAAATGTACAGAAAGTAACATTGCCTTCCGAGCCAGCTGCCGCTAACACGGTACTGTGACATGACCGAACAGTTTAACAAGAGATGCCATCCGTTGCCGGGCAGTGGCACAGTAAACACCATCAAACAGATCATCTCTAGGTTCCGAATAAACACACTACAATAACATAATCGTTGGAAGCGGTGTTTTCTGTGAGGTCCGTGCCAAGTTTATGTAACGAATCGACAAGCCGAGCCTGCGTTATGTACCAGTGTGGAGGCGAGGTCGAATACCTCCACCGTGACCCTACGAGTCGTAGGAGGCGACGAAAAGTTAAATCTCAAATTTGAGACAGTAAAATATGGTGGCGAGTCCCGAGGGACTCGGACCCGAGAAAGACTTCGCTGGCAAGGGCCAGCAGCGTATACAAACGATTGACCCTTCCATTCGTCAGAAGAGGGCCCTCCACGAAAACAAGACCGTAACTGTCAAACAGACATAAATATGTGGTAAAGAACCCCGGATTGGGTTCGACACCAAGACTTACTGACTGACCGTCAGTCGCAATGTGACTTTGACTTTGATTTTATCGGCGTTATGAATTAGTTGCAGCTATGAATTAGTTCTGAGAATGTAGCCAGCCGGTAAGGACAAGAGTACGGAAGCTGAGGAATCTACATTGTTGGAAGCCGTTACCAGGGAACGATAGGGGAAGACAGAATAATATATATGTTGTTACAGCGATGTTCATCATATATGGATCTGTGAATCTGTTATTCTTACCTGTATTTACGAGTTACGGGAGTTCAATAAATTCAATTATCAATTCAAACCCCGTGTCTAGTCACTAACGCCTGACAGTACATTCAGATTTCCATGGCAAATCAGTCTTACGCCTGCGCAGTAAGCGACGTATCTTGGACAATGCTTTACTTCTTGCACTTGCCCGAATTCTGTCGTACTGGTTTTTAAATAGTGGGTGGAGAGTTGTGTGGGTTAGAGCTAGTCTGGGAATTTCTTGTCGTCTTGCCGCCCCTGAAAATCGTCTCTGCTTCATTTATTCAGTTCGAGACCCAAGCTCTCATTGTCACCAGGAGCACGTAATTCACGCTGACCACTTGGAGGGACACTCCAGTTTGTTGATTGGTATCTTTTGAGAAATGAGTCTATAACATTTCTTTAATTGTTCGATACCTCGTGTCCCCATTTTTTTTTTAATGAGATCGCCCGTAATTATTTGTGCGCGAAGCCTCTGTAGCTAAATTGTAAAGTTTGTTTTTCTTTTTCTTGTTTCAAACGTGGGTCGGGTGGTCATAGGAACTGACGTGTCCGGTGTTAACACAGCTTACACTGCAGAATCATAAATTGCGGAATCGTTGTAATTTATGTGAGCCCCGATAGCGCAGTCTTTTTAGCGATAGGCTACGGACCAAACGCCTGGGTTCGATTCCCGGCAGAGGTAAGATCCTTTTTTCCAAATCCCCATTGTCCAGGCCGGCTCTGGGGCACACCCAGCTTCCTACCCAATTGCTACCGGGGTGTCAAGCTGCCGTAGCATGAAGCTGGCCACTGGCCTCCGTCTAGTACCGAGGCCAAGAGCGGTGGAGCTTACCCCTACTCTCACGGTACACTGCTTAATTCATTAAGCACAGATTTTACCTTAACTTAACCATTTATTTAGTTTTGTTTAAGACGCCCAATTAACACGGGGGCACGGGATAGCGTACTTGGTTGAGCCACTATGCTACAAGGCGGAGAGTCTAGGGTTCGATTCCCTATGACGTCATTGGATTTTTCAATTGACCTAATCGTTCCAGCCGCACTATGGCCTTGGGGTCGTCTCAGCCTCTAACGAAATGAGTAACAGGAATCTTCCTTGGGGGGTGAAGGATGGCCGGAGATAAAAGCTGACAGCCTCACCTCCACCTGTGAGCCGATTGTCTAGAGAAGACGTGGGAGCCTCGACGTCTCACAACCCAATGGGCTTCCACGGCCTGTTACGGGAGTAGCTTTACTTCTGAGACACCCCAGAATGTAATTTTTCAGTCATTCACTTCAGAACGTTTCCGATTTAAAATGAGGGGAATTTCTTTTAAGTTGTAACTAGTAATGGAATGTGATTGGGCCTAATGACTAGGCTACTGGCTTGAGGTTCAAGGTCTGTAGTTAGGGAAGCAGGTAGTTATGTTGCTACGTATGTGGGCAGTTTGTTAGTTACTTCCCAAACCTGAAGGCTGGGCCGGTGTTGTTGACTTCCTGCAGTGGGAAACCCGTCACTGTCCGGTCCTGCTGGTCAGGGCAGATGTCAGTTTATCGCGATGGACACATCGACGTCTGTAAGCTGCCGCGCGCGGTTCGTACGCCTGAACCCGTGTGCAGCAGTGACTCTACTTTCATTCATGTTTCGTTTCGTTAACTTCTGATCTGCTGCATGATTTGTCGGCCATGTCAAGGATAAGTTCTAAAGAGGTCCACGCTGGAGACAGACTGTGCTGGGATGGACAAAAAGGCGAGAATACGAACCTCGTATATTCATGTATTTCGAATTACAGACGTAATCTACAATAGAGAAACGACCCTAGCAGTTAGCTGCTGACAGCCCTAAAACGTTACAAAAATAGAAGCATTATCCGCTAGTATATTATATTAAAGGAGCACGCGGTAACGTAGTAGGTTGAGGCACTCTGATGCAAGCCGGAAGGTCGCGGGTCCGATTCCCGATGAGTTTGTTGAATTTTTTAATTGATCTAGCCCTGTAGTCGACGCAGCCTCTAACAGAAATGAGTACCAGGAATCTTCCTGCGTCCACATTCAAAAATAAACTGTTAATGTTGTTTACGGAGATAATTTCTGTCGTGCGAGACACGTTAAGTGCATTCTTGGGAGACTGAGCGAACTCTGATAATAAAACCTGGTAGATTATTTTTTTGTAGTTTCGTGGGGTGGGGTGAGACTGAATCCATTTGGTACATCTACCACTCTCTGGCCTATTGTACCAGCTCCGGGTGAGAGATGAGTGTGGAGCAGTCGGTGGGATGAGAATTGGCAGGACACAGTGCCACAGTGGCACTTTGTCCACCACAAATCCCACTTGGCCAGACCCGGGATCGAACCCGGGCCGCCGCGTTGGGAAGCCAGCGACTAGCCGCTTGAGCTATGGCGCGGCCACCCTTTTACCCTTTACAGTACTGTAAATAGTGTGGCTTTCGGAAAGACGGAACAGCGGCGAGTGTCCCTCCTCCTGTTCCGCGTGGCGTACTTGTAACCTCCAGGTGCTGGCGAGTGCTAAACCCAAATTACTGCTCCAGATATGAGATGCCACAGCTGCTTGTGCAGCTACTGGTTCCGTGAGTGGCATGCGTAATAAGGGGACTCGATGTGCTGTACCTCGACACCTGCAGCCCTCGTTAACTTGATCGTCTGCTCCTCAGTGCACTGGATATGGTTCTTGTTTCATTCTGATGAACACCAGCAGTTGATACAGCCCTATCCTTCTAGCTTGTGTTCGAATTTCGGCCAAAACATCGATTATTCTTATAGATATTTTTCGTGGTTTTCTTCCTTCCCTCCAGCAAATTAGAATATCGATTTCGTTACGACTGCTTCTTTCCTGATAATTTCCAATTCAGTCTATCANATATCAGCCCCGTTGAGCCAACGAGGTCGGTCCTCGGTACCTTGATACTTCCCCCATCTACCAGAGACATTGGAAACTACTTGGGCGGGAAATTGTTGCCTAATTTAGCTCAGAGGTCTCCTAGAGACATGAGGTTCTTTTACGTGCCGTAAATCTACGTCACGGGACACACGGCTTAAAGTCCCTCCCGTAGGACTTATTCCCTGAATTTTTCCGCCCTTAAAAATTCCACGACCTCCGCCGGGTTTGAACCCGCGTACCTTGAGTCATGAGGTGGGAACGTTACCCCTAGACTACGGTTGCCGCTTACATTGTGTATATGTAATGACCGTCTCCTGCTTGCTTGTAAATGTAGAATACAATGTTTGTACTTGATTAATATTCATCATGTACGGTCATAGCTACTGACATCATCGTAAAATGGCCCCAAACTATTAGTTCCGATATTATCGTTTGGCATTATGAGCATTCTCAAATATATTGAAAGAGTAAGTTAATAAGTCGCAAGATATTGTAGCATGCAGACCCGTTGCTACGTAATGGCCAGTAAACAACAAGAGAACGGTGTTTTCTATGAGATCCGGTCTGTGATGTTTTCTACTTGGTTGTAAAGCTTCGTAGTTTGGAGATACCCCGACGTTTCGGATGACAATATCGCCCCTGTCTTCAGGATCTAAGTGTAAACCAAGCAGGAAAACAACAAAAGCAGGCGGAAATCTTGGTTTGCTCTTCGACTATTTAAGATTTAAGGAATGTACTCCTTCGAAACGTAGGTATCTTTCCGACAAAACACGCCGTTACGACACAGAAGAAAATATTCTTCATAGGAACATTCGTTAACTAGGCGTTAACTCCCATCAAAAGCAATGATATACTTAAAATTTGAAGGTTAGGGGAACTCCGCCTGCGTAGCTTGTTCCAGGAGTGTTATGGCCTCGCTATGTTGCTCTCAGTATAGCAGCTTCTTAATTCCTGCTCTGATCAGCCCTGGAAATCTCTGAGACTGTCACCCAGCCTGACTTATTCTCTTGAAACTGTAACTAGCAGCTTGGTCGCTACTATCAGCTGAAGATTTATGGAGCCCAGAAGCCAGGATTCATTGCCAGTAAAGTTTAACTACTGCAAGTGAGGATGCGGGCCGTGAACTCTCACACTCGCCACATAATTGGCTGATATCTCTCTCTCTCTCTTCGGATTTCACACGTCAAGTTGCTCCGTTTCCAGCTATTAAATCTGTTCTCGGAGACTGAACACTCATTATCTCTATGTATTGAAATCATTATGGTGCTGCGTGGTATTGTGATAACTCATAGCGCCAGTAGATTGCAGCACGTTCTGGTTCTAGATAGTAGTTATATTTCTGCCGGCAGATAGATCTGCCAACAGTTGTCTCCTTGTCGATAGCTGTTATAATTTTTATGGGAAAAAATTGCATATTTCAAAGGCTACTTAAAACATATGATACGGGATAGCTCAGTCGGTATAGCGAATTACTACGGACTGGACGGCCAAGGGGTCGGAATTCGAGTCCCGGTAGGGTCAAGATTTTTGTCCTCTACACGTCGTTCAGACCGATTCTGTACCGTAGATAAAAAAAATCAGTTTGCTGTGTGGGCGGGACAGTTTATTATTAACAATAAGTTAATATCAGTGCCTATGTGGTATTTAAAATGCCAAATAATGAAACTGGTAAATATATGTTCCCCAACTGGAATACAGTTTTCCATTCATTTAATTTTACGCGGAGGTAAGGATGCATTTATATAATTATTTGAAACTGCAGTCAATTTTGGGAAGTGGTCCGCTACATACCTGTCCTGATTGGATTTCTGGGGCTGAAACATAGAGGTCACACAGTTCCATTAACCTGTCACGAGGCAGTTCAAGTAATTAGGTGCGACAGATAATTAATGGAGGAAGAAGAGCTTTTGTTTCTCTGCCGACCGCAGTCCTACAATGCAGGGTTCATATCTTCCGGAAAATGTCATTTACAGCCCTTTACACGAACACAAGTTTATAAAGAACATGACTAACAAACAGGGGCGAAGTTACAGTCAAACTGATTTCACTGTTACAACTGACACACAATTGGATATTTTCCAGTGTCATCTCTTCGTTAAGGAAACGCCGCGTTTCAGAAGCGAGCCCGCCTCCACAAGGGATGCTGACTGCTGGGTCGCCCCCTTTTCTCTTCCTTATAACCACTTTGCACGGACTGAGTAGAAAACACCGTTTCCAACTGTAACTCTATTGTTGCATGTGTATTCGTTGCCGCAGGAATGTTTTTTACCGATCCGTCGCCTAGAAGCGGGTTGCATAACACAGTTGCTTATTCGCCTGTTGCTTAGCAATCGCTGTAGATGCTACAATTCTAAAGCAGGTGGTATACTTCTTTACCACTTTGCATTAATGGGTTAAGAAGACAACACAACGAATTCAGGCAGCAACTCCTTTTTTTTTATTGTTAGTGGGGTGGGACTATGCCCCTTGTACTGCGGTCACTTCCGGCCTATTGTACCAGCCCCAGATGATAGGTGAGGGTGATTGTGGAGCAATTGGTGGAATGAAGATTGGCAGGGGAAACCGAAGTACTCGGAGAAAACCTGCCGCAACGCCACTTTGTCCACCACAAATCCCACTTGACCAGACCCCGGGATCGAACCCGGGCCGCCGCGATGGGAAGCCAGCGACTAACCACTTGAGCTATGGCGCGGCCCCGGCAGTACCTTACACAAATATATTTGCTTCTCAATATTATAATGAAGGTGCTCCTTAAATATCCTTCGCTTGGTACATTCTGTGGCGCCTGTTCGGCTATATAAGCGCATTCATGAAGGTCTAACCCATGGATCAGTAAGATCCCTGTCTTACGTTAGGGACTTATATTTCATTTAGCCGTTTCAAAACTAATTTAGGAACATTAGAGAGTAAATATCGCCGCGTGCTTGGAGACAATGGACTGTCGTCTTCAGCTCCCAGACTGTCATTAGGCATGAGAAATGAGATATAACATCCACGCATTCTAACGAAATTACAAATTACTCCATGCGAATAATCGACTTGCGTTTGGACACTTTTTATCGAGAATTCGGTTAGTATTAATTTAAATAATTTAAATTACTGAAATTTAGACTGCCATTAGTGAAATTCACCGAGCAAGTTGTCTCACGCTGCAGCTCCTTTCCGATTTACTTCTGGCAGGCACTCGCCTCGCCGATCGCAGCATGAACTGTCTTCACCCTCTCGAACACTGGGTTCGAATCCCACTCCAGGCCTGGTTGTCTGTGTGCGTTTATTCTGTGCTAGTATTGTCCTGTGTGTAGGTAGTGGCCTTGCGAAGGGCTGATCCCTGTCCAAGGAGTCTTACCGACTGTGTATAGATTAAGAAACTGAAAAAGCAACCAAGGTCCGCAAGGGCTGTAAAGCCATAGATACATAGGACAGACGACAGACAGACAGATGGGTAGGCAGGTAGATAGGTAGGTGGGTGGATGGGTAGGTAGGTAGATATGTTGGTTGGTAGGTAGGTGGGTAGGAAGGTTGGTTGGTTGGTTGATTGGTTGGTAGGTAGGTATGTAGGTAGTTATGTAAGTAGGTAGGTGTTAGGGTGGGTAGCCACAGACAGACAGGCGGATACTGAGCTTGAATTTCGGACTGGACACCGACTACTCTGGCTGAGATTTTCATGGTCTTTCTCAGTCCCTCCAGACAAATACCGGGATAGTACCTTCAAAAAGGCCACTTTTCCTTGGCCGCGCCATAGCTCAAGCGGTTAGTCGCTGGCTTCCCATTGTGGCGG
>NW_019734360.1:659076-669358 GCF_002891405.2 Cryptotermes secundus
AAAAAAAAACTTTTCCTTCCACAGCCTTTCCAATTCATCATTCGTAGATGACCCTACCGTTCGACGTTGTATAACCCGAGATACCGGGTGAGTCGTAATATTTACTGCGGGGAAAACATAACATCTGAAAGGAGAATAATTATTTGCATTAACGTTAACATTTTCTCGGTTCTAAAATAATACTTCACAGATTTGAGAAGGTATACCGAACCACATACAGACTTTCACTCTGAACCACAGCACCCACAGGTAACATTCACATTGGGGAACATGAAGTAGTAGAAAGGTCCATCAAATGTAAAAAAGTTTATAGTAGAATACAAGGGTTCGCCCTTACGTGTTTGGACCACGAGCAGAAGTCGTAGTGAGCCATACAGAGAGGTTCCTCCTTTGTGCCATTGTACATGTGCGAGTGTTAATGCAAGCCCTAGGTTCTTTCCAGTAGCTCCATTTGTAATCTGGCCGACTAAATTCTAGAAAAGAAATTGAACCCGAATGTATCCTCCTCCACCCGTTTGCTTTCACCTTCATTTTCTATTCGCTTTTCCTCTTCACCTGAATTTTATGTAGCAGTGAAGAGCTTTACATTTCATAAAGTAGCCAGTCTCACATTACTTACTCACTCATGGAGCTGAGCCCTTCTTGAAGAGAAGACAATTCTGCAGCTACTAAAGAATTCCCCAGCATTTCATGGAACCCGAAGGTTCATTACCGTGTTCACAAGAGCCCTCCACTGGTCCCTATCCTGAGCCAGTCCAATCTAATCCATACCATTTCATCCTGGCTCTCTAAGATCCATTTTAATATTGTTCATCCACTTACGTCTTGGTCTTCCCAGTGGTCTCTTTCCTTCTGGCTTTCCCACCAATATCCTATATGTATTCCTCTTCTCCCCAATTCGTGCTACATGCCCTTCCCACCTCATCCTCCTTGGCTTGATCTCACAAAACTTTATTTAATTTGATGGTCTCCACACGGTGACCACGAAGAATACTGACTTCGGGGATGTGACTCTACATAGTCTACAGAAGTTTGCCGACGTTTCGGAAGAACATATTACCTCCATCTTCATGGTCGAATGGTGAGCCGAGTAAATATCATTCCTCCGGCTTTGATTTTGAATCCTGTTTACTTCACTCATTATCAACGGTCAATTAGAGTCATGTTTTCTCCTTGTATTGATGGCGATGAGGTCTGATTTTGTTTTATATTTTATATATTAAAGCTTCAGGACTCCTGCAGTGAAGAGATCGCACCACTGCACATCCTGAAGAACAGCAATATCCCGAACGGTAGTCAAACTGCTATTGTCCCTGAGACAAAGCGACCGATCGCTCACTATATTTAGCATGCATCGTGGCTTGTAGACCCGTTACTAGGTAATGGCCGCAACAGACACGCATGCAACAATAGGAGAACTGTTGCAAAAGGAAATATAACGTGAGCCAGATGTTATGAGAGAAGAGAGAGAGGACTTGTGTACAGTGCACAAGGAAGAATTTTCGTTGGAAAGTTAATAGAATTTTCCGTCCAGTGCGGCAATAGAGGTCACATCACTTTTATTATTCTTGCCTTACATGTTTCGGTTTAATTAAAACCATGATCAGAGACACTTTTCATACAGCAGGAGACACTGTTAATTGAGCTGGTTTGATGTTCACTTTCAGTTGTGTTTTTCACAGATGTATGTTTCGTATTATTGTCATAGGTTTTTGTTACGACGACACTCGTTGTCGTATAAAAACATAAACATGCAGAATAATTGAGTATGCCAATAGGCTATATGCAGCACAGGAATTATCACTTTTCCCGCAGTAGATTTCTTATTAACAATCAAGTTCCTTCCGTCAAATGTGACACTTTTTTAAGTTTTCCACCTCGTCACCACCTGCCTTACATGTTTCGGCTCACCACGGAGCCATCATCAGAGGCATTTATAGTAGAANATTTCTTTTTCTACTATAAATGCCTCTGATGATGGCTCCGTGGTGAGCCGAAACATGTAAGGCAGGTGGTGACGAGGTGGAAAACTTAAAAAAGTGTCACATTTGACGGAAGGAACTTGATTGTTAATTGGTTAGTGTGACGGACCAGAATGAAAGACCTTAAACTTAGATTTCTTATGTTTGGATTAATCACTATTAAACTATTATTAAAATTTAATTCAAGTTGTCGTAAGTCGTCGTTGGTTGTCAATTCCTCCCATGGATGGGAGTCGTCATTCTTGGTGGTGTGTGGGCTTGTATGCGTTCTGATGTTACGTGTGTGCTGTGTCCTTTGTGTCAAAATAATAGAAGAATTTTCAATAGCACGCTTCGTGTGCGATACGTACACTTGACAAAAGGCCAAGCATTCATAAGAGACAAACCCATCTTCTAGTCAGAGAGGATGTTACGTAAGGACTATTACCGGAAGGGTTCACTTGGGAAAAAATAAACTATATTCGTGAGTTTCAAGGGACTTGACGCCAAGATGAAGCGATTGGCGGTAAATCGCCAGTCGTAAAGTAACTCTGACTTTGACTTTGACTAGAAAAGAGTCTTAAGACGGTATTGAGAAGAGCAGGAGGCTCGTGTGAGATGACCGCCAATTGGAGCAATGCATTAGTTTTGGGACAGTAACCAGCCGGTAAGAACGTGAGCACGGAAGAAGAGAACATTGTTGGGATCCGTCACCAAGCAACGACTGATGAAAACCCAGCAGTATGAGGAGACTTAGTACGTACTCTAATGAACTGCAGAATGTGTGAATTAGGGATATCGCTTTAGTTACTTGTAGTTACGATCTATAAGTGTGCTATAAATCAAATTACAAAGCAAACCCCGTCTGTAGTCACTCAAACACGTGGCAATACGAATAATTACGTTAGAAAAATACGTGCAGTGTTTACGGTAGGAATTATTTTGGAACTGATCTGCTGGAAGCTTGGATACCGGTTTGAAAGAATACGGCAAACCCAGACTGCCCATTTGTCATTTCCTCTCCACAAGGAGCCTGGATGCATCCCGCTGCTAGCTCCAGCATCCTCTTCGTGCCTAACTCTTAGAATAAACAGAGTCGATTCAAGAGCTCATTTGCATCCTTGTTCGTATATTGGTAAAGCAGGTTCATTATTGCTTGCGTGGTGTAACTGCGGGGCGCTGGACGCGGGACACACACTGACACAGAGGGCCATCCTGTGTAACATGATCACTTGAACACCTGAATTTCGGTCTCGTTGCTGTTTCTTAGCAGTGTTAGCTCGCTCGTAACAAGAAGTCGCAAAATTCGCTTCTTAGCTTTGCCATATCTCTGTGTCCGGCTGTCCACATATAGGAACTTAAAACCCTGAAGATGGAGGCGATACTTTCCTCCTAAACGTCGGTTCATACAAGATCTACACTGCGCCACAGCCCAGAAGACAGCATTCTTCAGAGTCACCGCCGTGAAAACCCCAGATCTTACAACGTAAAACCCTTTGAACATTTTTTTTCCTTGGCACTACAGCCCCAGTGGGCCTAGGCCTACCTCCATGAACTTTTCCGTTCACTTCGGTTTTGCTAGATCTTACACATACGGTAGGACTCCTTGGGCGGGTGATCAGCTCGTCGCAAGGTCTCTACCTGTACACAAACACAGAAAAACGCACACACACAGACTAAACATCCATGCCCTGAGTGGAATTCGAACCCACGATTCCGGTTTCCAAGCGAGCGAAGCCAGTACATGCCTTAGACCGCTCGGCTACCGTGACCGGCCTTTGAACAGATTTTACAGAATTTCCAGGCATATATCCGTCATATAGATTAGCGTGATGTTAATAACAGTTGGGATAGCTCAGTATATATAGTAACCGGCTACGTCCTAGATGGCTGGGGTTCGATTTCCGGCAGGAGCAAACAATTCTTCTAGGGAGGCAATTGAGATTGAATTCTTCTCTTCTCTCCACAGCGTCCAGACCGGGTCTGGGGACCACCCAACCTCCTATCCAATGGGTACGGTAGCTCTTTCCCGGGGGTAAAGCGGCGGAGGCGTGAAGCTGGCAACTCACCTCCGTCTAGTGGCGAGGTCAAGAGTTTGATATTCCATAACATCAGCAAAGTGTTAATTTAGCCCCATATCCAGATATTCACATTCGCTGCTTCTAAAGATTACAGGCTCATCCCTAGCAAAGCTAGCCTCTTTTTTCTTTCTACCCTCTGATCGAACTTGTGAGCAACACACATGTACGAGTATATGCAGTGGTTTTTACTTTCTGCTCCCTGCCTGACTTGCCAGCGTGACGCCGCTTGATAAATAACAAGCGCATCCATACCACATTTCCGCAATTTTCTTCCCCCCCCCCTCCCCATATAGCACACAGTGTTACCATTAAAGTTTCAGCGCGACCCCTTACAGTGACAAATCACCTGGGGTTAGAACAAGGGGGCCAGCAGTGCAATGAAGTATCATCTCGCTCGGCCGCCATATTTCGGATGACGTCACGCCAGGTGAAATTCCCAGCAGCCAGTTGGATGCCTCAATTTATCGATTGAGTGTGACTACATGATCCTAACATAACTTGGTAACCTGCTCTACGGGGAGCCTAATTTGTTCAGTACTATTCGGTCACTGGATAGTTCGCTTATGCATATGTTCTCGGTGTAGCTCAGTTAATATAGTGACTAGTCAGGACGAAGGTTTCTCTCCCTCTAAGACGAGAGGTGTTTATCTTCTCCCCAGGTTCCAGACAGCCTCTGGGACTATTTCCTGGAGGGTGCAGCAGCCGGAGCCTGAAGCTGGTCACATAACATTCTAATACCGAGGTTTAGGTACACTTGAAGCTATAACACAAGTTCCCCATACGTCTCCGTGATATCGTGCTTAAATAAGCACACTGCCGACTTTACTTTTTTTGCTCATTTTCAAGGCATGTCAAAGCTAAAGGCAAGGTATCGGTATTATGGCTCAATGTGGGTCTTAATTCTTATGGAGGTATAGCTCCATTCTTTCTCAGCCTCCTACACGAGGCAGAGGTGAGTGTTTAGCCTCACTCCTCGGCCACTGCATGTCTTAGGTAGGAGACTTCGGTACCCATTTAAATAAAGTTTCATGGGCCCCCAGAACCGGTCTGGACGCAATGGAGAAGAAAGGAATCTCCCCCAGCCGGGAATCGATTCTCAATTTCCCGGTCGTTCATCCTGTGATTAGTAGTCATTGGTGGACTCTTGCGAACATGTTAGTGAAATTCTGGGTTCCACGAAATCATGAAACTTCGTATAACTGCACGATCATTACAAGCCAACGGTTGTGCAGCTACTCAAGAATTTCCTAATAATTTATGAAACCCGAAGGTTCATTGACGTGCACACAAGAGCCTGCCAGTCTTTCCTCTTCTAAGCCAGATGAATCCAGTCCATATAACCCAATGCTATTTCTCTAAGATCCATTTTAATGCTATCCTCGCACCTGCGTTTGGGTTTCCCAGGGGTCTCTTTCCTTCTGGCTTTCCCACCAATATCCTGCACGCATTCCTCTTCTCCTCCATGCGTGCTATATGTCCTGTGCATCTCATCCTCCTTGACATGATCATTCTAATTATACTTGGAGAAGAGTACAAGTTATGAAGCTCCTCGTTATGCAGTTTTCTCCAACCTCCCGTCACTTTGTCTCTCTTCGGTCCAAATATTCTCATCAACATATCCTCAAATACCCTTAGTCTGTGTCCTCCCCTTGGTTTCAGAGACCAAGATTCGCACCCATACAGAACAATAAGCAATATTAAAAGTCTGTATATTCCAATTTGGAGGTCACGCGTTAGCGTAGTTGGTTGAGACACTGTGCTACAAGCCGGAAGTTCGCGGGTTCAAGTCCCGATTAGGTCATTGGATTTTTTTCACTTGACCTAATCCTTCCAGCCGCAGTATGGCCCTGGGGTTTACTCAGCCTCTAACAGAAATGAGTACCAGGAATATTCCTGGGGGCAAAGAGCGACCGGCGCGTAGGGCTGACAACATTACCGCCATCTATGAGCCGATTGTCTAGATAATGTGGGACCCTCAACGTCTCACAACCCTATGGTCCTCCATGAACTGTTACAGGGATAGCTTTACTTTTACTTTTATATTCCAATTTGTACGTTTTTCTACAACAGACGAGAAGACAAAAGGTTCTCGGCTGAATAGTAGCAAGCATTACCATAATTCAATTCCCTCTTAGTTTTCTCATGAACCAAATGTCGATTTATAATATCAAATATAAAGAAATATTTTAGATTTTCCTCATTAAGCTAAAGAAGAGCATCTCCAGACAATGGATGGACTTCACATTCCTAATCAAGCTGTGACTTGCAGAGTAACCGCAGAACTGTGTGTGAGGGCAGAGAGACAGACAAAGTCATAAATTAGACCGGAACAGGCTAATATCTAATCCTTGTGGTGAAGAAGATGATCTTTTTTTCCCTTGGCACTACATCCCCAGTGGACCTAGGCCTACTACCTCCATGAACTTCTCCGTTCAGTTCGGTTTTTCCGGATCTTACACATTTGGTAGAACCCCTTGGGCGGGTGATCAGCTCGTCGCAAGGCCTCTACCTGCACACAAACACAGAAAAACACACACAAATTAACATCCATGCCCTGAGTGGTATTCGAACCCACGATCCGGGTTTCCAAGCGAGCGAAAATAATACATGCCTTAGACCGCTCGGCTACCGTGACCGGCTAGAAGAAGATCTACTGTATATATTTCTTCAGAGCTTCTTTCATGTTTTCCGTACAGAGAGCATGAATTGTTAGCGTCCGGAAGATATAGAATATATCATCACGGAAAGTCACGAAATTTAATAGGTTTAACCTAATCCTTCGCCGGCCACGGTAGCCGAGCGGTCTAAGGCATGTACTGTCTTCGCTCGCTCGGAAGCCTGGATCGTGGGTTCGAATCCCACTAAGGGCATGGATGTTTAGTTTGTGTGTGTGCGTTTTTCTGTGTTTGCGTACAGGTAGAGGCCTTGCGACGAGCTGATCACCCGCCCAAGGAGTCCTACCGAATGTGTAAGATCTAGAAAAACCGAAGTGAAACGGAGAGGTTCATGGAGGTAGGCCTAGGCCCACTGGGGCTGTAGTGCCAAGGAAAAATAAAAAACCCTAATCCTTCGGCGCCCTAGAGACGAATATCTTGAATGCTTGTTAATGCTGTGTTTTTATCACATTCGACCATCAACTGGAACACAGCCAGAGGAGGGGAATCTTGCATCTTTGATGACTTTTCTCTTATCTTTACATTCTGGAATTTTGTCTCATTTTTTATGTGGAATGACCGTACACTAGGAGTCGTAGATGGAACTGGGCACGCGACGATTGATCTTAATGTAATTCAGTTAATTGTAGACTAACACTAATCTAATGAATATGAACGAATTTCGTGAATATAAAATAAACGTATTTTTTAATTTAGCCTCCAGTTATGCCCAGTTGCCCATTAGCTGTCTGATGTTAGTCTCCGTTGCACTTCAGCCTGGGCTCACGGCCTTTAAGGGCCCATTTTGCAGCACCTCGTTGAGGACATAAACCAGTTTTTAACTAAACTTGTCCGTTTCTTTTACTGCTAGTGGGCTGGGACTAAGTCCCTTGTACTGCGGCCACTTCTGGCCTATTGTACCAGCCCCAGATGATAGGTGAGGGTGATTGTGGAGCAATTGGTGGAATGAAGATTGGCAGGGGAAACCGAAGTACTTGGAGAAAACCTGCCCCAGCGCCACTTTGTCCACCACAAATCCCACTTGACCAGACCCGGGATCGAACTCGGGCCGCCGCGGTGGGAAGCCAGCGACTAACCAATTGAGCTATGGCGCTAAACTTGTCCGTTCTTTCAGTTATTAAACTTCGTCTAAAACATCTCTGAGCCTACGTCATGCATTCATCAGGCAACCTTACGGAAGAAAATTCCCTCTCTTCAACTAGCTCTCCCTTGTGATGATTTTGTTCCCAGCGTATGTTGAGAACAGAGTCCAGACAGTCTCTTATAATGAAGAGCAGTAATTAAACGGAATGGGGAAAGGACGGTACGAATATGGTGAGAGCTCTTATCCCTGCTTACTGCCAAAAACAAAAATCAAAACTCCCTGGCCTGTAGTACGCAAGAGAACTTTACCGACCGAGCGACCGCCGCTTGTCGGCGAAGTTAGTGCCAACTTTGGCGGATAGAGGGTGTCACGTTGTCAGCGCGACGAATCCCCACGTACGTGAATCTCGGTTTTCTAGACCGAAACCGCTATTTCCTTTAAAATAGCTCCTCGATTTTCCTCACGAGGCTGAGTGAACCCCGTTCCAGACCCACTACGTCTCAGTAAATCTGCTAGGGCCGGGAATCGAACCCGGGATCTCTGGATCTGTAGCCAGGAATTCTGACCGTTAGACCACACAGACGGTCCACTGTTTACTGCCTGCTTGATGTATTCTTAGATCCTGAAGACTGAAGCAATATGACGTTCCGACACGTCCATAAGCCCCCTATCCAATTAGTACCAGGGGCCCTTTCGCCGGGAGTAAGGCGTCTCGGGCATGAAGCTCACCACTCACCCACATCTTATGCCGAGATCAAGCAATGTGGAGCTCTACGTGAGTCTACATGGCGTCTTTCTGAACTAATGAAACACAAGGACACTGTTATCTTTCTCCTGGCTGAAAGCACGAGGAAATAAGCTATCAAATGCGATCCAAATGATTACCATGAGTTGGCATCACTGAGTGGGTGACAGAAGCACTCGATATCTGGCACCAAATGATTACCATGAGTTGGCATCACTGAGTGGGTGACAGAAGCACTAGATATCTGGCACCAAATGATTACCATGAGTTGGCATCACTGAGTGTGTGACAGAAGCTCTAGATATCTGGCACCAAATGCCGTGAGTTGGCATCACTGAGTTGGTGACAGAAGCACTCTATGTCTGGATGTCTGAATGCCCACTGTCACAGCGATAAAAGTAATCAGCCTGCGTGTTTAGATGTCTGACTTGTGCCTAACTGTTTTCGCCATGCAGTGGGGGGTAAGCACGCTATCATGCAAGCCGCCATCTTGCTGCTGTACCATGCGATACAGAATCAGGACTTGGCCTGCTCTGTTTTCCCTTGCGTACACATACACAGAGTACAGTAGGCCGCGTCGCGCCTGCAGCGTTCCTTCAACATTGCTGATGTGTGACCGCAGTGAGACGGCTGGCGTCTGAGGTAGCTGTTGCAGTGTTCCTCAGTCTGATACACTTAACGCTTGTTCCTTCTCTAAACGGCTGTTTGGTGATCAAGTTTAAAGTCAAGACTAAAATTCTGTGATAAATGTGTGTTGTTGACGTATAAACCTATAATGTTCATGTAAGATTTGAGGTTTTCACTGCGGTGACTGGGAAGAATGCCGTCTTCTGGGATGTGGCGCCATGTGGTTGCAGCCACCTGCTCGCGAATTTCTTATACCCTGAAGATGGAGGCGATATGTTCCTCCGAAACATCGGTTAACATAATATCTACAGGGCGCCACATCCCAGAAGACGGCATTCTTTATAATAGTCACTTTTAGTCTCCTCATTTTTGTGAAAAAAAATAAATGCAACTTTTCTGAAACTGTCTCTACTTCCGTCATCAGAGTAGTGATTCATGATGTAGATTGCCACCATCTAATGCCCTCATTAGAATTGGTTTTATAATTATACTTGATAACAGAAGCAATAGAAAAGACATGCGTTTTATTTTCTCTGTCAAGTTTAAAACCTTTTTGAGGATGGTGCAATATTTTGATTACTGTTAATTTTGACAATGTCTCAGTCTAGGGTCGGAGTTGAGTTGATTTGTTAACCTGATGAAGGCAACAGTTAGCTTAGTGCCACCTAATGGCGCATGGTTCTTGGAAGTTATAGGACTTAGGGATAAAGTGTAGACCTCTTTGGTATAACATATACTCCATTTTTCTACACGTTTGTTTAGCAAATTACGCTCGGAATATGCAGAAGCAGTGCCCAATTGATTTGTGCCGTCTGAATTTAAACAGAATTGGAATGTGTCGACAATTTTTAGTGAAAATTTTCAAATACCAAAGTTAATTTAAATCTGTTTCGATTTTCTAATGTTGCACACATACACACATGAGCTATATATGCAAAGTCAGTAGGCATATTTTTGCCAGATTTCTTTGAGAACCTGTCGAAAATTGTAAGATTTGAGGCTTTCACGGCGGTGACTATGAAGAAAGCAGTCTTCTGGGATATGGCACCTTGTATATGTGATGTTAACCGACTTTTCGGAGGAACGTATCGCCTCCATCTTCAGGGTAG
>NW_019734360.1:669370-670938 GCF_002891405.2 Cryptotermes secundus
ACCCTGAAGATGGAGGCGATACGTTCCTCCGAAACGTCGGTTAACACCACATACACACGGTGCCAAATCCCAAAAGACTGCTTTCTTCACTGTCGAAAATTCTTTACAGTTACTTTATATCAGTAACACCAAAGAAATACTTAGGATTTCGTTAAGGAAATTTAGTTGACATTTGTGATATCCTTCTTGGATCGCAGTCAAAGTGAATGAAGCAATAATACCGCTAGAAGCAGGGCAGCCACATTCACTGAATGCCAGAATGTAGATTAGCGAAAGGTCTGTTAAAGTACAGTTCTCTCTGACAGCTGAATTTATGTTTCGAACTGTCTGAGCGACCAACGGAACGCGTTTTAATGAAGAAGAGCATAGAACTGATAGGGGCTCAAGGACGCCTTGTACGAGTACAAGCGTACAATGCCCTGTATTAGTATCAAAGACGTAAATAGGCTACAAAGTAAGTAAGTAAAGTTGTCCCTGTCCTTAACTAACTAAGCACTACGCCATGAAAACTTATGGAGGAGTGGATGTATAGATCCACATTTCCTTGACCACAGCACTAGCTGGAGGTGATGGGTCAGCTTCACGCCTCGGCCGCTTTACCGCGAGGAAATAGCCCCCGGTACCCATAGGATAGGAGGCTGAGTGAGCCCTATAGCCAGTTTTAATGACGCGGAGAAAGGAAATTGTAGACCCTACCGGGACTCGAACTCCAACTCCTCGGTCGTGCAGTCCGTAGCCAGTCGCTATACCGACTGAGCTATCCCGGCTTTTCGTAATTAGGCTATACCAGTCTCATACGTATCCCAACCTGAGTGCAGATGTTCTGATGCGTCAATGTAAGAATCGATTGTGCGCCATAGTGTAGTTTCGTAATTGTGCGATAAAGGGGGTGGGGGTGGGGGTGTATACATCAGTCAGACTTGCTAATTGATGTGGGTAGGCGTACCCGAATCCTTAATTAATTTCCCTACCCCCTCTCCGACAACACAAGGCAGTATTTGGTCAGGACCCGTTGTTACCGATCTCCAGTCCTGATAATGTACTTTCATTTGCTTCTCCTGATCAACTGCGATCATTTCACTTCTGTTCCCGGTTTGTTATTTTGCGATGCTGTATCTGTTTCTAAGTTCATATCTCGTCGAATTAAAAGGGCGGTGGTAGGATAATTATGACTGACAGAACCATAGGAATGGGTTTTTGGACTTTGTCCATCGTCCGGTATTATAGAAACTAGAAAACGCGACGTTTCGGAAGCTGGATCTGTTTCCGTCATCGGTTCAGGGGTGGATCACCTCTGGGCAGAAATAAATCCAATTTCCGAAACGTCGTGTTTTCTAGTTTCTAGAATACCGGACGATGGGCAAAGTCCAAAAACCCAGTAATTCTGAGCATTATACACCATCGTCAGAACCCTTTAGAACAGCCCTGTCCAACGCGGCGCCCGCGGGCGCCATGGCGCCAGTGGTATATTTTTCTGGCGCCCTCCGTAACCACATATAATTTAGCCGATTTTTAATATTAATTCAAATTGTAAGAGAAGAGACATTTTTTAACGTCTGAGTACTGTT